>NW_022994336.1:0-63532 GCF_012275295.1 Melopsittacus undulatus | reverse complement strand
AACGGTGAACTGTCATTTCAGATGCTTTTCAAAGACATTGCAGAAATTAATATTTACTCGTTTTAATGGGTTAAACTTTTATTTTGCTCAAATTGATATTCTGTGTAGCTAAACCTAAGACTACTGAAAAGAATTATTGATTCTGATAGAACACTTGCTTTTAATGTTTGTCAGTGATGTTTTTCTTTAAGTCTGTCTTCTGTCATCTCCCCAAATCATGCTCTGATTTTAGTCAACAGATATTTATTGGGGGTTTGAAAAATTAACAGGTGCAAGCATGCAATATTTATCTCTCTGTAAGCTATCTTGCTTTTCTTGCAAAATAGTTTGAAAATAAATATTGGTTTTGTAGATTTTTCTGAAGTATCCTCTTGAATATATTGAGAATATCCAGAGTCGGTGTCTATAAAATGTAATATAGGCTAACTTCTTAGTTGCATCATACTTTTATACCAAATCAGATTTAGCATATGCTGCTGTATAAATGTAGCTATGTGACTCAAGGGCTAGGGGTGTGAGAAGCATCTTTACTACATATCCTGGAAGATACTCTCTGTAGACTTAATGTTGGTTTACCAACGTACATGAAACTGTTTTTTCATATAGAAATCCCATCCTGAGAGCATGATATTCATTCTTAGTATATATTCTTGCATGGCTACTATTGCAGATTAGCATTGTCAGTTAATTTTGTCATCACTCCAGTGATTTTTTTTAATTTATTTTTTTATTTTTTGGCATGGTAGAGAAGTAGTCTTCCTTCAGAAGGACTGAAGAGGTCATAATTATTGCTTTGTCCATCACTTTAGCTTCTTATCTTCCATACTTCTGTGATGCTCTTGTAACTGTTTTGTGCAGTCTCATGCATTCCTGCCTTCAGTGTTGTTAGTTTTGGTGGTAGTTTTGTTTGGTTGGGGTGTTTTTTTCCAATTGAAAAAAGACAGTTTATGTAATGTATGGTTTCTTATTCAAGAATACCTTTTATCAAATAATGTTGTTTTCATTTTACTGGTTTTATATGCATAATATATAAACAACATAAAAAATACTTGAAGCAGGGGGAGGAAGGCTTATATGGCACATTTTGAAATAAGGATTTATAAAAGTAGGAATTCAGTTTTGAATAACAGAATTAAGTATCTAAAAGAGGACAAATGCATTTCAACAGCAAATACTGAATATTCCCTTTCTGTATACATCATAATAACAACATCTTTATTCTGTAGCTTGATTTGGTTTGGTTTGTTGGTTTAGATCTAGAGTTCTTCCAGTTCTAATCTTGATACTGTTTATAATTTAGTGTTAAAATCCTGGCAGACAGGTGAAGTTCCTGATGACTGGAAAAAGGGAAATATAACCCCATTTTCAAGAAGGGGAAAATGGATGACCCGGGGAATTACAGACCAGTCAGTCTCACCTCTGTGCCTGGCAAAATCTGGGAGCTGATTCTCTTGGAAGGCATGCTACAGCACAAGTAAAACAACAAGGTGCTTGGTGACAGCCAGCATGGCTTCACTAGGGGAAAATCCTGCCTGACCAATTTGGTGGCCTTCTATGACGGGGCTACAGAAGTGATGGACAGGGGTGGAGCAGTTGACGTCATCTACCTGGACTTGTGCAAAGCATTTGACACTGTCCCACACGACATCCTTGTCTCTAAATTGGAGAGACATCAATTTGATAGGTGAACCACTCGGTGGATAAAGAACTGGCTGGATGGTCGCACTCAAAGAGTTGTGGTCAACAGTTCAATGTCCGTCTGGAGATCAGTAACGAGTGGTGTCCCTCAGGGATCGGTGTTGGGACCGCTCTTGTTTAATATCTTTGTCGCTGACACCAAGCTGTGTGGTTCGGTTGATACGCTAGAGGGAAGGAATGCCATTCAGAGGGACCTTGACACACTTGTGAGCTGGGCTGATGCCAACCTCATGAAGTTTAACCATGCCAAGTGCAAGGTCCTACACCTGGGTCGGAGCAATCCTAGGCACAGCTACAGGTTGGGCAAAAAGGAAATTCATGGTAGTCCTGTGGAGAAGGACTTGGGGGTGTTAGTCAATGAGAAAATGAACATGAGCCAGCAGTGTGCACTCACAGTCCAGAAAGCCAACCGTATTCTGGGCTGCATCAAGAGGAGCGTGACCAGCAGGTCGAAGGAGGTGATCCTGCCTCTCTACTCTGCTCTCGTGAGACCTTACTTGGAGTACTGTGTGTTGTTCTGGTGTCCTCAACATAGAAAGTACATGGTACAGTTAGAACAAGTCCAGAGGAGGGCCACGAGGATGATCAGGGGACTGGAGCACCTCCCATATGAAGACAAGCTGAGAAAGTTGGAGCTGTTCAGCCTGGAGAAGAGAAGGCTGCGTGGAGACCTCATAGCAGCCTTCCAGTATCTGAAGGGGGTCTACAGGGATGCTGGTGAGGGACTATTAATTAGGGACTGTAGTGATAGGACAAGGGGTAATGGGTTGAAACCTAAACAGCAGAGGTTTAGACTTGATATAAGGAAGAAATTCTTTACTGTTAGGGTGGTGAGGTACTGGAATGGGTTGCCCAGGGAGGTTGTGAATGCTCCATCCCTGGCAGTGTTCAAGACTAGGCTGGATGAAGCCTTGGGTGATATGGTTTAGTGTGAGGTGTCCATGGCAGGGGGGTTGGAAGTAGATGATTTTGAGGTCCTATCCAATCCTAACTATTCTATGATTCTATGATAATTTCTTTTGATGTTTGGAGGAAGTTGCACCACAGGATAGAGTTGGTTGGTTGAAGACAGCAGTTCAAGAGTAAAGTAAAAGGAGGACACAATGTGACAAGGTGGGATAGAGTAAATGGACAAATGCAGGTGAATCATTCACTAAAAATTAAGTTTTGTACAGTGTCTGTTTCATTATATGTACAGTATGTATGGGTTTTCTTCCAGTCTTGAGTATATTCAGAAAGGATGAGGGAAAGACAGAAAGGTTCTAATTTAGACTTAGGTGTCTAAAGATTGCCTCCTGCTTTTCAGTTTCAAGCAGTTTTTTTTGAAAGAGGTAAAAAAATGCTGGTTGTGTTGTACCCAAACCCTCTCTTTTAGGCTACTTCAGGTGTCCACAACAAGGTGAGTATGGTGTCTTCTTTTTACCTTTTGCTGAACTGTACAAATAGTACCTTTCCTTTAAATGCTTCTGACACTAAACTGTACAGGAAGAGAAAGGGGCAATAATGCAAGTGCTTTGCCTGCCCTCTTATGTAAGAGAAGGGGATCAAAATTAATGCTCCTGAGATGATACATATGTAACAGCATTAGGTAGCAGGTAATTATGACAGCATTCTGAGTCTTTGGTTGAAGAAGTATTTGAGCTTTAATGTTCCTTGCATCCTAACACTAGAGTAATTAGTAAGTAATTAAAAAATAATTAGAGTAATTAGTAGTGCCAGTTCAAGTGATTAATCTTGTAGAGGTCAGTGGTACCATTTTTTGTTAAAAGGCATTACTCTTTGTGAGAAAAGTTAGACAAATTATGAACTCTAGCTGGACAGCATCAGATAATATTTAGTGCTCTTTATCTAGAGGAGGAATAGCTTGTATACAACACAGATAATGCAGGAAAAATCAAAGATGCCCATAGGAAAAAATTACTATCTCACAGATATGTCCGTGAATTTACATTTTATATGCTTTTATTATAGAACTTAGGTTCTGCTGCTTTTAATAAAAGAATGAAAGAAAACAGTCTTAGTGTCATAAAAATGCGTTGTTTTGGTGTGTGTGTTTTTTCTCTTTCCCTTAATAGAACAACTGTTTTAAAGGTCAGATTTTGCTGTACTCTAAAATGCTCTTACTTCTAGTTTCGTTACCAATGATAGCTTGCAATGATTATTTCTAGAAAATGTACATGTTGTCTTAAAATGTCCTTTCCTTTTCAACCTCAAGAAAGGTTAAAACACTTCTGGCATGATGCTGATAGAAGTTGTTGGGGTGAGAGATTGCTTCTCTTTCAGTTTCTCAAAAGAATATGAACTTTTCTCAAGCTGTTTATGATTGGTTTTGCCCTATAATAGCTGTTACAGTATTCACTTTAGCAGATCAGAAAAATGTCAGCTGAACTGCTAGAAATGTGTATGAGCCTTCTGTATCTTGTATGACTTTTCCTACTGTCTTCAAAAACTAAATCAGTTTTTTAAAACTATGACAAACAAATTCTCTGAACTTAAAGTGCTGCTGGTAGATGTTGCAGTGTAATGAGTTCTGCAGTGATGTCTTATGTGGGGTTGGAGGGGTTTGGGGTTTTAGTTATGTCAGTAATTCTACTTGAAGAAAGGGTAAAAGGTATTAAACTACATAGCATTTTAAACACTTGGAAAAGCAACTGCAGTCTGTCATGCAATGTGGAATATGTGTGTGTGTACTAAAATTGAAAACAACCACCAAAAAAACCCTTTTAATTTGAAATTTAGTTAGTTTTCCTAAATTTGGTGTTGATTTTCAGCGTTTTATACTTTGGTTTCAGGACAGCAGTTTGAAGAAATATCGTCCAGTTCAATTGTGCTTGCTTGTTACACTGCTTTGTTGGGTCTGTAAGTTGGTAGGATGTTTTTCAAAAGCTGAATCTGTTCCTTGTACAGACTGCACAGACACCACTAAGGGGGTGCTGTGTTGGGGGAAGGTTGGAAAGAGCATTAATAGTAATGTCAAAATGAGTTATTCTTGTGGAGCATCACTTACCAGCAGGCAAATAAATTGTTTGAAGACCAAGACTGTTTTCAAGGTGCTTGGCTTCAGCTGTGATAGCTCATACTGCTGATTTGTACCATTTTTCAAATCATGTGAAAATTGCTAAAATTCAGAGTAAATGTAGGAGCATTTGAAGTGAAATTTTGAAATTTTCTCCCATAGTTCCCCCTCCGTTTGCAAGAAGATGATAGATGGAAGCTTTCCTTTAAACACATGCATGTGTATAACTGTGTACCTTTTCTTAAATAATTCCACCCTTCTTCCTAGGGTTAGCATCTGAATTACTAGGGTTCAACCTGTATTACTGCTCATGTGCTAGAGGGTCACAGGTAATCCCATGACAGAGATAAGAGATTAATGTTCATTTTTAATAACTCAGGGTTGCTTAGTCATAGAATCATAGAATAATGTTTTTGTGTTAGGGAGAAGGAAGGCTGCTCTCTATTACTGGTGTTTGCCCCTTAGCTTGCCACTAGTTTTGTGTTTGCAGTAAAATGTGTGGAGGCTGGAGGAGGAGAGTTCTGTTATTGTTTGATGAATACATTAGCTAACATACTGTAGCAAAAAAAGCTGGCTACAATTAAATCCTGAGGCAGGGTATATCTGGGCCCTGCTTAGGTAATAATGAGAAGTAATGACTGTTAAATTTTGACTAGGAAAGCACTAGACGAAGCAAAAATAAAAAGCCAAGTACATATATATTTCAGTGAAGTTACATCTGCAAAAGCAAATTGCAAGGAAGGGATGTTTTCTGGTTGTAAATTCACATGGTGTAGCAAACTGCTCGTAGCTGTATTGAAAAGAAGTTGAAAAGGAAAGCTGTTACTAAGGTAGCTTACTATAGTAGTTTTTCAGAAAGCCATAATGTTGTGGTTTAAGCCCAGCTGGTAACTCAGAACCACACAGACGCTTGCTTACTCCCCCCAGTTCTCCATCCCCTCCCCCCCCAACTCCTGGAGGGGATGGGGAGGAGAATCGAAAGAATGGAAATCCCATGGGTTGAGATAAGAACAGTCCAGTAACTAAGGTATAATACAAAAATACTGCTACCACCAATAATAATAATAATGATAAGGGAAATAACAAGGGGAGAGAATATGAAACTTAAAAGGGGAAAAGGAAAAGAAAACAATAAACACAAGTGATGCACAATACAACTGATCACCACCTGCCAACCAATACTCAGCCCGACCCAAGCAGTAATCTGTTTGGACCTTCCAGGTAATTCCCCCCAGTTTACATACTGGGCATGACGTGCTGTGGCATGGAATACCCCTTTGGCTACTTTGGGTTAGGTGTCCTGTCTCTGCTTCCTCCCAGCTTCCCGTGCCCCTCACTGGCAGAACATGAGACTGAAAAGTCCTTGATTGGGGTAAGCATTGCTTAGCAAGAGCTAAAACACCAATGTGCTATCAGCATTGTTCTCAGACTAAAGTCAAAACCACATCACTGCACTAGCTACAAAGGAGAAAAATAAGTTACAGCTGAACCCAGGACACATAATTTTCAAAGTACTTAATTTTCAATACCCTAATTTTTATTGTGGGCACTGCTTAAGAGATGTGGCTAGAATGTTGCAGACAGTTTGGTGTGACGAAAAAAGTAGGTTTTTAGTTTCCTCTTTAGATAATGCTTCTTTCTTTTGGACACTTCCTTGCAATGTTTTTTAGAAAGTTCAATAGGTCTGTTGTCTTCGTTGTTGCTGCTTTTTTACAAGTATTACTTCAAAAGCAAGTCAAGCATTGCTTTATCTCAGAAGTAGATCATGCAAGTTGTTAGGCTGATTGATGCTGACCTGTTTCTTATTCTAGCTACATATTAGAATTTTAAACATAATTGAGAAAGTTTCCATTCAACTTCTTTTTGAATAGGTAGGTAGGGGTTTTTTGTGGTATTGACACAAAGATGATTGCTTTGAACTGCTGCGATCTCCAAATAGCTTGGTTAGAGAATGAGTTCATAGAATACCAGGTTGGAAGGGACCTCAAAGATCATTTGGTCCAAACTTTCTTGCTAAACCATGACCTAGACTAGATGCCCCCGCACCCTATTCAGCCCAATCTTAAGTGTGTCCAACATTGAGGAGTCTACCACATTCCTGGGGAGATTATTCCAATGTATGACTGTTCTCCTTGTGAAAAATTTTCCACTCATGTCAAACTGGAATCTCCCTGGGAGTAACTTGCACATATCACCCCTCCTCTGTTCCATGTGACTCCTTGTAAAAAGGGAGTAAGGGAGTCTCTGTTTTCTTTGTAGCTACCCTTTAAATATTGGAACATGTTGATAAGGTCTCCCCTGAGCTTTCTTTTCTCTAGGCTGAACAAACCCAGATCTCTCAGTCTTTCCTCAAAAAGCAGGCTTCCCAGTCCTTTGATAATCCTTGCAGTCCTTCTCTGGACCCTCTCCAGCCTGTCCACATCTTTTTTTTGTGTAGTGGGGACCAAAACTGAACACAGTATTCTAGGTGTGGCATGACAGGCACCAAGTAGAGTGGGATAATGCTATCTTTCTCTCTGCTGGTGATGCCCTTGTTGATATAACCAAGCATCCTCTTGGCTTTCTTTGCTGCAGTTGCACACTGTTCACTCATATTGAGCTGCTTGTCCACCAGGACCCCCAGTTCCCTTTTCCACAGAGCTGCTCCCCAGCCAAGCAGATCCCAGCCTTTGCTGCACTCTTAGATTGTGTTTACCAGCAGTCTTGGATTGTGCAACCCCTATTTTTGACAGGTTGCCAATTTGAAAAGGAACTATTCACCACCACTTGGCAAGACCATAATGTGATGGTTTATCCAGGAAGAGGCTGTGGGAAACCATATCAAAAGCCTTGGAGAAATCCAGGTAGACAATGTCTACCACTCACACCACACCAACTGAGCAGGTTACTTTGCCTTAGAAGGCAATCAGGTTTGTCAAGCACAATTTGACCTTGGTGAATCTGTGCTGGCTTTTCCCAATCATGTGCTTCACTTGACTTGTGATAGCCCCCGGGAGGGTTTGCTCCTTAAGTTTCCTGGTGACTGAAGTAATACTGATGGACCTATAGTTTCCAGCATACTCCTTTAAGCCCTTCTTGTAGATAGGGGTGATGTTTGCCTTCTTCCAGTCTTCTGGGATGTCCCCTGATCTCCACAGCTTCTCAAAGACTGTGGAGAGTGGTGATATGCAGATAGACTCCACAACTTGTTAAAGTTGTAAAGTAGGTATGCTTTATTCAGCGCTGAGGCGCATGGGGGATTGCTCCTCCAAAGGCATGCGCACCTCAGCATCATTTCCCTCTACATTTATCCTCTAAAGTTATACATATGCATGAGGTTACACAACACACCTATACATATTTATGTCCTATCCCTGCTTTGTATTATAATGAGCTAAAGAGTCCTTTGCACTTGCACAGTGCCTCCTGGTGGTCATGGGTGAGGGTCTCAAGATGAAGTAAACGAGTCTTCCTGGAGCCTGAACTTTTCACTCCTAGTCGTTGCACATGCTTCCTGGTGACTTGGTCCAAACCGCAGAGCCAGTTTCAGCCGGTCTGGGTGCCCAAGAATGGGAACCAAGTCACAGTCCCTTCCTCTTATCAATAGCCATGTTCTTACATCCTGTTCTAGCACACACGGCGAGTACGATAAGCATGAACGAGCAGTAACATTGTCAGGCAAGTGGCTTAACCTACCCCCTTGTACATTGCTTTACCCTTCACATCCGTGGCTGTCAGGGTCCAACTGGAGAAAAACCCAGTGTTGGAAGTATTTAATTTGTGATCCCTAGAGTGAAATTAAGATGCAAGCGAGGTCAAGTACCGCAATTGGTCAGTTTGTTTATTATAAAAAGCTGATTATTATAGAAAAGATAGTGATAGCACAGGTCAGAGAAAAAGATAGAAATTAAGCAAGTGTTCGGTGTGCAGAGAGAGATAATCACCACCATGGATCCAGCGGCCTCCCAAGGGTTCATAGTAATCGTCTTTGGTGGTGGGAGCCCTCCAGGGTCTGTAGTTGTCATCAGAGGTGGGTGGCCACCACAGCAATTACCTTTTTCCCCTTTTATTAGGTGTTGGGGGGAGCACCTCTGTTCTTCATGTCATGTACTGCACATTCCAGGTGGAGCATGTGCATCCAGTTTTGCTGGTCTTGCAGCCAGCTCTTCAACTGCATGTTTGCCAGCAATCCTTGAGATAATGGACTGTGGAGTCTAATCTCTGCTCCTCCCACCCACCTCTCAGACAATGGAAGGTGGAGTCTTATGTTTACTCCTCCCACCCATCACTCAGACAGTGGGCAGTGGAGTCCCATCTCAGTTCATCTCACCCATCTTCAAGATAGCGGATCTCAGCTTCTCATACCAGTCTTTGAGACAATGCATGGTGGAGTCTGATTTCAGTTCAGTCCCTCACAGCCGCCATGCAAGGATGTCAGCCAGCTCTCTTAACACTCTCAGGTGGATATTGTCAGGCCCCATCAATTTATAGACATCAAGCTCCTGTAGTTCATGTAGCAACTTTTCTTTCACTGACAGTGGATCTGTGTCTGTGTCAACCTGGATTTTGGAACCCAAGACCTTGGGGCCCAACAGTGCCGGTAAAGAGGAAGGTGAAGAAAGTGTTAAGAACCCCTGCTTTTTCAGTGTTGTTGGTGACTAATTCCTGCCTCCTGTTTAACAGCAGGTTGATATTTTCCTTTTGTTTCCTTGTTTATGCACCTGAAGAACCCTTTGTTGCAGGTTTTGACATCTCTGGCCACTTTCAATTGGAGCTGAGCTTGTGCTTTTCTAACTGCATCTCTGCACACCCTGGCAATTTCCTTGTAGTTCTCAATAGGAATTTATCCACTTTTCCATCTCTGGTATGCTTTTCTTTTGGTTTTGAAAAGACTCAGAAGCTTGTAGTTAAGCCAAGGGGGTTGGTAGGGCTTCCGCAATTGCAGGAGTTGACTTATGTACATTCAAGGTTCTCCTTAACATAGACTGTGATGACGACTCCTCTTCTTACCTGCCTGTCTTTAGGAAAAGGCCTATGGCCATCCATCACGATCCTCCAGTCATGTGACATGTCCCACCATGTTTCAGGTTTTCCTATGATACCATAGCTTTCTGACTGGGTATGGAGCTCCAGTTCCTCCTGTTTATTTACTAGGCTTTGTGCATTGGTATACATACACTTGAGTTGGTCTTGTGGCTTACTCATGGTTTAAGCCTAGCCAGCAACTCAGAACCACGCAGCCACTCGCACACTCTCTCCCACCTTCTTCTTCCCCCTGCTCCCAGAGGGATGGGGAGGAGAATCAAAAGAATGTAACTCCCATGGGCTGAGATAAAAACAGTCCGGTAGCTAAGGTATAACACAAACCCACTATTGCTACCACCAATAATAATAATGATAAGGGAAATAACAAGGGAAGAGAATACAACCGCTCACCACATGCAGACTGATACCCAGCCCGACCCAAGCAGCGATCTAGCCCTTCCGGGTAACTGCCCCCAGTTTATATACTGATCATGACATGCTGTGGTGTGGAATACCTCTTTGGCTAGTTTGGGTCAGGTGTCCTGTCTCTGTTTCCTCCTGGCTTCCCCTCCTCCCTGGCAGAGTATGAGACTGACAAAGTCCTTGGTTGGAGTAAACATTACTTGGCAACACCTAAAACCATCTGTGTTATCAGCGTTGTTCCCAAGCTGAAAGTCAAAACCACAGCACTGCACCAGCTACTAAGAAGGAGAAAAATGATTGCTACAGCTGAACACAGGACAGTATCCACCCCTTATTCCATACCATTCACGTCATGCTCAGATCCCGCATTTTTCAATATAACATCACTTTGTCTCATATATATATATATATATATATATACACACACACACACAAAGAGAGAGAGAGATCATTCCTTAGTGTATGGACCAATCCCTATAAAGCTGTTGAGTTCATCTGGTCCATGATGTCGGGCTCCATCTCTTGTAACAGTCTTTCAGAGCAGGAGAGGCTGTGTGCAGTGCTGAGGACACCGCAGAGCTCATCTGGTCACTGCTGAGCTCGTCTGATTTCATCAAAGTTCATTCTTTGTTGGGATGATGGTCAGAGAAGTTAGGGCCAGTCGTTGGTGACCTGAGGACACCTAGTTGGTGGACTATAAAAGTGCTAGATAGCAGGCAACAGCTTACAATTGAGTTCACTGGCTGTTTTCCCCCAAAATCAAATCCCCTTGAGGTACACATCGGACTTCCCCATCTTCCCGCATTACCCACCAAGTATATCTAGGTCCCTGAGCAAAAGCAATCCTATGAGTGTGTTTTGCATTTACCTGAAGCAGGAATAACCCAGACTGTCTTCCCCAGAAAATTCTTTATGTGCACCACAGGAGTTTTGTCCCCCTCTGCAGTATGTAAAAGTTCTGACTGGGCTGGACCAGCCCTGTTGGCAGATCCTCTGGTGTGTATCCCAATGCTTGAAAGTTCCCCCACCCATTGCTCTCAGTGTAGTTTTTAACAGCCCATTGTACCGTTGGATTTTCCCAGAGGCTGGTGCATGGCAGGGGATGTGATATACCCACTCAATGCCATGTTCTTTGGCCCAGGTGTCTGTAAGGTTGTTCTGGAAATGAACCCCAGTGTCTGACTCAGTTTTCTCTGGGATGCCGTGTCTCTGCAAGATTTGTTTCTCAAGGCCCAGGATAGTGTTCCGGGCAGTGGTGTGGGGCACAGCGTATGTTTCCAGCCATCCGGTGTTTGCTTCCGCCATGGTAAGCACATGTCGCTTGCCTTGGCGGGTTGGTAGGAGCACGGTATTGTCAATCTGCCAGGCTTCCCCATATTTGTATTTAAGCCATCATCCTCCATACCAAAGAGGCTTTAACAACTTGGATTGCTTAATTGCAGCACGTTTCACACTTGTGTATAACCTGGGCAATAGTGTCCATTGTTAAGTCCAGCCCTCGATCACGAGCCCGTCTGTATGTCGCATCTCTGCCATGATGGCCTGAAGTGACATGGGCCCCCGGGGCCAAAAATATTCCACCCTTATGGTTACAATCTAGGTTCATCTGAGCCACTTCAGTTTTAGCAGCTTTATCACTTGTTGGTTGTTCTGGTGTTCTTCAGAGACCCGACTCTTGGGTACATGAGCATCTACATGGCGTACCTATGCCACTAGGTTCTGCACCCAGGCAAGGATATCTTGTCGCAATGTAGCAGCCCAGATGGGTTTATCTGTGTGTTGCCAGTTGCTCTGCTTCCATTGCTGCAACCACCCCCATAGAGCATTTGCCACCATCCATGAGTCAGTATAAAGTACTGGCCACTTTTCTCATTCAGCAATGTCCAAGGCCAGCTGGATGGCTTTCACCTCAGCAAACTGATTCGATTCACTCTCTCCTTCAGCAGTTTCTGCAACTTGTTGTAGGAGGTCTCAATGCAAGGCTTGAGGGCCTCCCATCTCTGATGCTTTCCCACAACACGACATGACCCATCAGTAAATTGGCTATATTGCTTTTCACTTTCTGACAGTTTATTATATGGTGGGGACTCTTCAGCACACATCACCTCCTCCTCTGGTGACATTCCAAAATCTTTTCCCTCTGGACAGTCCATGATGACTTCTAGAATGCCTGAACAACTGACATTGAACCGTTGACCACAACTCTTTGCGTGCGGCCATCCAGCCAGTTCTTTATCCACCGAGTGGTCCACCTATCAAATTGATGTCTCTCCAATTTAGAGACAAGGATGTCGTGTGGGACAGTGTCGAATGCTTTGCACAAGTCCAGGTAGATGACGTCAACTGCTCCACCCCTGTCCATCACTTTTGTAGCCCCGTCATAGAAGGCCACCAAATTGGTCAGGCAGGATTTTCCCCTAGTAAAGCCATGCTGGCTGTCACCAAGCACCTTGTTGTTTTTCATGTGCCCTAGCATGCCTTCCAAAAGAATCAGCTCCCAGATTTTGCCAGGCACAGAGGTGAGACTGACTGGTCTGTAATTCCCCGGGTCATCCATTTTCCCCTTCTTGAAAATGGGGGTTATATTTCCCTTTTTCCAGTCATCGGGAACTTCACTTGACTGCCATGATTTTTCAAATATGATGGCCAGTGGCTTTGCAACTTCGTTCGCCAGCTCCTTCAGGACTGCGGATGGATTTCATCAGGTCCCATGGACTTGTGTAAGTTCAGGTTCTTATTATAGGTGCATTTATTATAGGTGCTGGCAACTGACTGGGTGTGTTGGGATGGAATGATGTCCCCCTTCCCCAACACATCTAGTTTAAAGCATCCTTGACAAGTCTGGCAAGCCTCCCAGCAAAAACACTCTTCCCTTTCTTTATCACAACAGCCCCACCAGCCCCCATTAAGCCTGGCCTACAAACTTGGGCCCCATGTTCAAGACACCCAAACCCTTGACTATGATGACACCACCCTTTTAACCATATATTAACCTCTCCAACCCTCCTAGCCTTTGGAAAGTCCTCCCCTGTGTCCTGGAGAATTGTTGAAAAGACTATCTGAGCTCCAGAGACTCTAACAACCTCTCCAAGGGCTCTGTAGTCCTTCTTTATACACCTCAAGCTACTACTGTCTATATCCCTAGCACCCACATGTATCAGTAGAAGCGGGTAATAGTCCGTGGGACTTACTAGAGCAGGCAGCTTCTCCGCAACATCCTTGATCCGTGCCCCAGGTAGGCAACACACCTCCCTCGTGACAGGGTCAGGCTGACAGATGAGCGCTTCTGTCCCTTTCAAGGCAGAGTCCCCAACTACTACGACCCGCCGCTTTTTCCTGGCGGCACCAGTAGAGATCTTCTGTACCAGTGCACTTGCCGGCTGTTTCTCGTGCAAGTGCATTTCCTCTTCAGCCCCCTGCAGGACAGAAAAGCAGTTATGGGTGGGTACAGCAGATTTAGGAGGAAGCCCCTTGCTTTTAATTACCCTCTTCCTCCTTTGATTGTTTTTTTTTGTTACTAATTCCCAGCTTCCCTGATCAACAGCCCCCTTCTTTCCTCCATGAGTTAGAGGGGAATCTTGAGGCCCCTGCACTGTTTGGTCCTGGAGCAAGCAGTCCTGCTTCCTCTCAGCCTCCCTGACATCTTGCAGCTTATTGATAGCATCCCGCAGCTCAGGCACCTGCTGGAGGAGGACCTCCAGCAGGGAGCAGCGAGCACAGCCCTGCCCATTCTGCACCTTTCCCTCACAAGACCAGTGCAGGCACTCTCTACACGTTAAGCTCTGCACCACAGCCTCCCCTCTTACTGGCTCTGTCTGGGTGCCCACACTGGCCACCATCGGGGCGGCCAGGGCAGCGCTCCCAGACCTGGCCCTGGTCATAAGGCGAATGCTCACCATCCCGCTCGCCTGCCCGCGCAAACTGCCTCGACCCACTCTGTTCGCCACGCTCCTGGTCGCCGCACTCCCTGGGCAGGTTTTTAACTGCTCACAGTTGGTGCCACTCCTCCTGGCTCCGCCCCCAGTGAGTCAGCTACTCGCATGAGATGATCTGCCGGTTCCTGGGCAAGTGCTGTCGAGGACTTGAGGCTCCCTCCTCGGTGGCTCTTGTCACTCTGAGGCGAGGCTCCTGGACGCTGATCTCCCCCCGCTCCGCTCCGGTGTTGCAGGCGTCCTCTCAAGCTACTCACCTCAGCAACTGACCGAGAATGGTCGATGATGGCAAAGAGTTGTGGTCAACGGTTCAAAGTCTGGCTGGAGACCAGTAACGAGTGGTGGACCTCAGGGATCTGTGTTGGGACCGGTCTTGTTCAACATGTTTGTGGGTGACATGGACAATGGGATGGAGTGCGCCTTCAGCAAGTTTGCGGATGACACAAAGCTGTGTGGTTCGGTTGATACACTGGAGGGAAGGAATGCCATTAAGAGGGACCTTGACACGCTTTGTGAGGTGGGCTGATGCCAACCTCATGAAGTTGAACCATGCCAAGTGCAAGGTCCTACACCTGGGTCGGAGCAATCCCAGGCACAGCTACAGCTTGGGCAAAAAGGAAATTCAGAGCAGCCCTGCAGAGAAGGACTTGGGGGTGTTGGTCAATGAGAAAATGAACATGAGCCAGCAGTGTGCGCTCACAGCCCAGAAAGCTAACCGTATCCTGGGCTGCATCAAAAGGAGTGTGACCAGCAGGTCGAAGGAGGTGATCCTGCCCCTCTACTCTGCTCTTGTGAGACCTCACTTGGAGTATTGTGTGCAGTTCTGGTGTCCTCATCATAAAAAGGACATGGAACTGTTGGAACAAGTCCAGAGGAGGGCCACGAGGATGATCAGGGGACTGGAACACCTCCCGTATGAAGACAGGCTGAGAAAGTTGGGGCTATTCAGCCTGGGGAAGAGAAGGCTGTGTGGAGACCTCATAGCAGCCTTCCAATACCTGAAGGGGACCTATAGGGATGCTGGGGATGGAGTCTTCATTAGGGACTGTAGTGATAGGACAAGGGGTAACAGGTCGAAACTTAAATAGCAGAGGTTTAGATTGGATATAAGTAAGAAATTCTTTCCTGTGAGGGTGGTGAGGCACTGGAATGGGTTGCCCAGGGAGGTAGTGAATGCTCCATCCCTGGCGGTGTTCAAGACTAGGTTGGATGAAGCCTTGGGTGATATGGTTTAGTGTGAGGTGTCCCTGCCCATGGCAGGGGGGTTGGAACTAGATGATCTTAAGGTCCTTTCCAACCCTAACTATTCTATGAATCTGCTCCCAGATTTTGCCAGGCACAGAGTTGAGAGTGACTGGTCTGTAATTCCCCGCGTCATCCATTTTCCCCTTCTTGAAAATGTGGGTTATATTTCCCTTTTTCCAGTCGTCAGGAACTTCACCCGACTGCCATGATTTTTCAAATATGATGGCCAGTGGCTTTGCAACTTCATTTGCCAGCTCCTTCAGGACCCGCGGATGGATTTCATCAGGTCCCATGGACTTGTGTACATTCAGGTTCTTAAGATGGTCTCGAACCAGATCCTCATGTACAGTGGGCCCAAGGTCTAGGTTTTCACAGTCCCTGCGTCCGCCTTCCAAGACTCGGGTGCTGCGGTCAGAGCCTTTGCCAGTGAAGACCAAGGCAAAGAAGCCATTCAGAACCTCAGCCTTCTCCAAGTCCTGTGTAGCCAGTTCTCCCGAAAGTTTCCGCAGGGGGCCTACATTGTCCCTAGTCTGTTTTTTAGCCGCTACATACCTATAAAATCCCTTCCTATTATCTTTAACATCCCTTGCCAAGTTTAGCTCCAGTTGGGCCTTAGCTTTCCTAACTTGGTCCCTAACTACCCTGACAACATCCCTGTATTCATCCCAGGCCACCTGTCCTTGTTTCCACCTTTTATAAGCCTCTTTTTTCTTGTGAATTTTTCTCAGCAGCTCCTTATCCATCCAAGGAGGTCTCCTGGCCCTCCTGCTGCACTTCCTTCTGGTCGGGATGCAACACTCCTGAGCCTGTAGCAGGTGATCCTTGAATGTTAACCAAGAGTCTTGGGCCCCCTTGCCCTCTAGGGCTATATCCCATGGAACCTTGCTAAGCAGGTTCCTGAAGAGCCCAAAGTCTGCTCTCTGGAAGTCCAGGGCAGTGAGCTTACTGCACGCTCTTCTCACTGTCTTGAGGACCTCAAATTCGACCATCTTGTGATCACTGCATCCAAGATCTCTCTGGAGAGTCACATTTCCAACGAGCCCTTCCCTGTTGGTGAGCACGAGGTCAAGCAGGGCACCTCTCCTTGTTGGCTCCTTTATTGCTTGCAGAAGGAAGTTGTCTTCCACACAATCGAGAAACCTCCTGGATTGCATGTGCCGGGCCTTACCGTTGCCCCAACAGATGTCAGGGTGGTTGAAGTCCCCCATGAGAACAAGGGCCTGCGAGTGTGAGGCTTTTCCTATTTGTCTGTAGAGATCTTCATCCACAGGTTCCTCTTGATCAGGCTGTCTGTAACATATCCCCACAGTAATGTGTCCCATCACCGATTTCCCCTTAACCCTGACCCACAAACTCTCTGTTAACTGATCACCTGTCCCCAGACAGAGTTCCATACTCTCCAGCCTATCCCTAACATAAAGGGCAACTCCCCCTCCCCTCCTACCGGGCCTGTCTTTTCTAAAAGACTATAACCTTCCATTCCAACACTCCAGTCTAAGGAGCCATCCCACCATGTTTCGGTGATGCCTATTATATCATAGCCCCGTAGATGTGCCCACATCTCTAATTCCTCTTGTTTATTCCCCATGCTACGGGCATTTGTATAGAGGCATCTGAGCTGAGCTCCAAATGAAGCCAGCTCAGTGGCTGGAGCGGCTAGAATATTACTACATTGCTCAGACTATTTATTACAGGGGCTGGCAACTGCCTGGGTGTGTTGGGATGGAATGATGCTCCCCTCCCCCAACACAACTAGTTTAAAGCATCCTTGACAAGTCTGGCAAGCCTCCCAGGAAAGCCACTCTTCCCTTTCTTTATCAGAGCAATTCCACCAGCCGCCAGTAGGCCTGGCCTACAAATGTGGGCCCCATGTCCAAGACACCCAAACCCTTGACTATGACACCACCCTTTTAACCATTTATTAACCTGTCCAGTCCTCCTTGCCTTTGGAAGGTCCTCCCCTGTGTCCTGGAGAATTGTCGAAAAGACTATTTGAGCTCCAGAACCCCTAACCACCTCTCCCAGAGCTCTGTAGTCCTTCTTTATACTCCTCAGGCTACTACTATCTATATCCCTAGCACCCACATGTATCAGTAGAAGCGGGTAATAGCCCGTGGGACTTACTAGAGCAGGCAGCCTCTCCGCAACATCCTTGATCCGTGCCCCAGGTAGGCAACACATCTCCCTTGCGACCGGGTCAGGCCGACAGATGAGCGTTTCTGTCCCTTTCAAGGCAGAGTCCCCAACTACTACGACCCGCCGCTTTTTCCTGGCGGTACCAGTAGAGATCTTCTGTACCAGTGCACTTGCCGGCTGTTTCTCGTGCAAGTGCATTTCCTCTTCAGCCCCCTGCAGGACAGAAAAGCAGTTATGGGTGGGTACAGCAGATTTAGGAGGAAGCCCCTTGCTTTTAATTACCCTCTTCCTCCTTTGATTGTTTTTTTTTTGTTACTAATTCCCAGCTTCCCTGATCAACAGCCCCCTTCTTTCCTCCATGAGTTAGAGGGGAATCTTGAGGCCCCTGCACTGTTTGGTCCTGGAGCAAGCAGTCCTGCTTCCTCTCAGCCTCCCTGACATCTTGCAGCTTATTGATAGCATCCCGCAGCTCAGGCACCTGCTGGAGGAGGACCTCCAGCAGGGAGCAGCGAGCGCAGCCCTGCCCATTCTGCACCTTTCCCTCACAAGACCAGTGCAGGCACTCTCTACACTCTAAGCTCTGCACCACAGCCTCCCCTCTTACTGGCTCTGTCTGGGTGCCTACACTGGCCACCATCGGGGCGGCCGTGGCAGAGCTCCCAGACCGGGCCCTGGTCGTACGGCAAGTGCTCACCATCCCGCTCGCCTGCCCGCGCAAATTGCTGCGCAAACTGCCTCGACCTGCTCTGTTTGCCCGCTCTGTTCTCTGCGCTCCTGGTCGCCGCACTCCCTGGGTAGATTTTTAACCGCTCACAGTTGGTGCCACTCCTCCTGTCTCCGCCCCCAGGGAGTCACCTCCTCGCAGTAGCTGAGCTCTTTGCAAGTCCTGTCGAGGACTTGAGGCTCCCTCCTCAGGGACCTCAAAAGATCATCTAGTCCAACCCCCCTGCAAGAGCAGGGTGACCTAGAATACATCACACAGGAACTTGTCCAGGCGGGCCTTGAATATCTCCAACGTAGGAGACTCCACAACCCCCCTGGGCAACCTGTTCCAGTGCTCTGTCACTCTCACAGTAAAGAAGTTCTTCCTGATGTTAATGTGGAACCTCCTATGCTCCAGTTAACACCCATTGCCCCTTGTCCTACCACTGGACATCACTGAAAAAAGCCTAGCTCCATCATCCTGACACCCACCCTTTACATATTTGTAAACGTTGATGAGGTCACTCCTCAGTCACCTCTCCTCCAAGCTAAAGAGACCCAGCTCCCTCAGCCTCTCCTCATAAGGGAGATGTTCCACTCCCTTCATCATCTTTGTGGCTCTGTGCTGGACTCTTTCAAGCAATTCCCTGTCCTTCTTGAACTGGGGGGCCCAGAACTGGACACAATATTCCAGATGCGGCAGGGTAGAGGGGGAGGAGAACCTCTCTTGCCCTACTAACCACACCCTTTCTAATGCACCCTAGGATGCCATTTGCCTTCTTGGCCACAAGGGCACATTGCTGGCTCATGGTCATCCTCCTATCCACCAGGACCCCCAGGTCCCTTTCCCCTTCACTACTTTCCAGCAGGTCAACCCCCAACCTATACTGGTACATGGGGTTGTTCTTCCCCAGATGCAAGACTCTACACTTGCCCTTGTTGAATTTCATCAAGTTTCTCCCTGCCCAACTCTCCAGGCTGTCCAGGTCTCGCTGAATGGCAACTCAGCCTTCTGGTGTGTCAGCCACTCCTCCCAATTTAGTGTCATCAGCGAACTTGCTGAGGGTACATTCAGTTCCCTCATCCAGGTCGTTGATGAAAATATTAAACAGCACTGGTCCCAGCACTGACCCCTGAGGGACTCCACTAATCACAGACCTCCAGCTAGATTCTGCCCCATTGACCACAACTCTCTGCCTTCTTCCTTTCAACCAGTTCTTGATCCACCTCACTACCTGATCATCGCGCCCACACTTCCTCATGCCCTGTATATAAACTGAGGGCAGTTACCCGGAAGGGGTAGATCACTGCTCAGATACGGCTGGGTATTGGTCGGCAAGTGGTGAGCGGTTGTATTCTCTCCCCTTGTTATATCCCATATCATTATTATTATTGGTGGCAGCAGTAGTGGTTTTGTGTTGTACCGTAGTTACTTGACTGTTCTTATCTCAACCCATGGGATTTACATCCTTTCGATTCTACTCCCCATCCCTCCAGGAGCGGGGGGAGGAAGGGGAGGGGGAGTGAGGAGCGGCTGCTTGGTTCTGGGTTGCCGACTGGGCTTAAACCACGACAAGTTTTCACTCAGTGCCTTTGTAAATATGTTTTAGAAAACCAAGTGTTTTGATATTTTTGAATAGTCATGAAATACATGTTTAACCTCATATATTATTCTATTTAGATATGTTAAATCTAGTGTGAAATGAATATATAGGTGGAATAATCCACTGGCTCGAGAATATGCTAAGGTCACTGATTATGACTTGGCACATGTCATATAATCAGTGACAAATTCAGATTTTGTCTGTGTGGGGAATTTTATTCCTTTATTTTAAGAGTATAAAATGGTCTGTATGAATTTATATTATATGTGACATCATACTTCTGTTTTTTCAGTTACTTTTGTAAACACTTTATTTAATCTAGTGTTTGGTGGTATTTTGTATATAGTTGGTCCAAATCACTGCATGAAACGTAGTTTGCAAGTACTTCCATAAAGATCCTTTTTCCCCGTTTGTATGAAAAAAAGTAAACCTAGGGAAAGAAAAGTTTATATTTGCTTTGAAGAAATGCATGCTCAAGAAAAAAATTATCCAAAACCAACTGTACTTAAAACAATTTTGTGTGTATACACAAAAATACATGGGGTTTGATGGAGGTAAGTAACAGTTTGGGTGGGTGAGAAATACCCTTGTTTAACTTATTTGCATTAATTATTAATGTTTTCCCTTCTTTCTCCTCTCTCTCCTTTTAAGGTTTAATGAAAAGTATCTGATTAAGCACTGAATTTTCATTCCTGATTTGTTTAATCCAGTGCATTCATTTGTATGCTACCCATGTGTCTGGGCTAACCTAACAGTTGATTTATAGGTGAAGCTAAAGTATTTTAAATGTGTTTTTTAAAAAAATCCTATTTAATTAGATATTGTGATACTCATGTTAACTTCTAATTGCAGCCACTCAGATGATGATTCTGGGTCAGCATCAGCTTCGGGATCTGGTTCAAGCTCTGGAAGCAGTAGTGATGGAAGTAGCAGTCAGTCAGGTAGCAGTGACTCTGAGTCTGGTTCAGAGTCAGGCAGTCAATCAGAATCAAAGTCTGACACATCTAGAGAGAAGAAACAAGTTCAAGCTAAACCACCACCAAAAGCTGATGGATCTGAGGTAAAACACAGCATATAAATTAACACTTTGTAAGGAAAACCACATTCTGTGCAGAGTAATTACAAGAGCAGATTTAATTTAAAGAAACAAAACTGCTATATTTACTTAGAATTTTAACTTGATCAGATTAGTGAATGCACATGCTTAGGTTTCATAACAAACATTGGGCTCTTAAATTCTCATCTCTGTAAATACCTACAGTTAGATAATTGCCTAAATTGTATCACACAGAAGCACCTATTAGCTTATTGCATATTTTTGAAGACAAAGTCACACATAGTGTTGTGACAGGCCAAGTAGGACATTAGGAACAGCAGTCAGGGTATGCAGGGATGAGACAAGGAAGGCCAAAGCCCACTTAGATTTCAGCCTGGCGAAGGACATCAAGGACAACAAGAAGAGCAGAAGAGCTTCTACAAGGAGAGGAGAGGAGACACAGCTACAGGTTGGGCAGAGAAGAGATTCAGAGCAGACCTGTGGACAAGGACTTGGGGGTGTTGGTCGATGAGAAACTTAGCATGAGCTAGCAGTGTGCGCTCGCAGCCCAGAAAGCCAACCGTATCCTGGGCTGCATCAAAAGGAGCGTGACCAGCAGGTCACACACGGTGATCCTGCCCCTCTGCACTCACTTGGAGTACTGTGTGCAGTTCTGGTGTCCTCAACGTAAAAAGGACATGGAACTGTTGGAACAAATCCAGAGGAGAACCACGAGGATGATCAGGGGACTGGAGCACCTCCCGAATAAAGACAGGCTGAGAAAGTTGGGGCTGTTCAGCTTGGAGAAGAGAAGGCTGCATGGAGACCTCATAGCAGCCTTCCAGTATCTGAAGGGGGCCTACAGGGGTGATGGGGATGGACTCTTTATTAGAGACTGTAGTGATTTAGAAATTTAAACAGCAGAGGTTTAGATTGGATATAAGTAAGAAATTCTTTACTGTTAGGGTGGTGAGGTACTGGAATGGGTTGCCCAGGGAGGTTGTGGATGCTCCATCCCTGGCAGTGTTCAATGCCAGGTTGGACAGAGCCATAGGTGACATGGTTTAGTGTGAGGTGTCCCTGCCAATGGCAGGGGTTTGGAACTAGATGATCTTAAGGTCCTTTCCAACCCTAACCATTCTATGATTCTAAGTATATCAGCAGCAAAAGGAAGATAAGGGAAAATATGGGGCTGCTGTTGAATCAGATGGGTGTCCTGGTAACAGAAGACACAGAGAAGGCAGAAATACTGAATCACAGAATCCCAAGGGTTGGAAGGGACCTCAAAAGATCATCTAGTCCAACCCCCCTGCAAGAGCAGGGTAGCCTATAGTACATCACACAGGAACTTGTCCAGGTGGGCCTTGAATATCTCCAACGTAGGAGACTCCACAACCCCCCTGGGCAACCTGTTCCAGTGCTCTGTCACTCTTACAGTAAAGAAGTTCTTCCTGATGTTCACATGGAACCTCCTATGCTCCAGTTTACACCCATTGCCCCTTGTCCTGTTACTGGACATCACTGAAAAAAAACCTACCTCCATCATCCTGACACCCACCCTTTGCCTTCTTTGCCTCAGTCTTTACCACTAAGAATGGCTCTCAGGATTCCCAGACCTGGGAGTTTAGAGATGAAGGCTGGAGAAAGGAAGACTTCACCCTGGTTGTAGAGGTTTGGGTTAGGGATAGCCTAGACAGGCTTAATACCAGACTTAATAGTTCCATGGGCCCTGATGGGTTGCACCCATGGGTACTGAGGGAGCTGGGAGATGTTGCTCTGCAGCTCCCCATCATCTTTGAAAAATCATGGAGAATGGGAAAGGTGACTGATGACTGGAGGAAGGCAAATGTTACTCCCATTTTCAAAAACAGCAAGAAGGAGGACCTGGGAAACTACTGCTACTCAGCCTCACCTCCATCCCTGGAAAGGTGATGGGACAGGTCATTCTGGAGGTCATCACCATGCATGTAGAAGAAAAGAAGATCATCAGGAGTAGTCAGCATGGGTTCACCAAGGGAAATCATGCTTGACCAAACTAATAGCCTTCCATGATGACATGGCGAGATGGGTAAATGAGGTGAGAGCAGTGGTTGTTAGCTATCTTGACTTCAACAAGGCTTTTGGCACTGTCTCCCATAACCTCCTCATAGGTAAGCTTAGGAAATATGGGTTAGATGAACGGATAGAGATGTGGATCAAAAACTGGCGGAATGGCAGAGTTCAGAGAGATGTGATCAGCAGAGTAGCATCCAGTTGGAGACCTGTAGTCAGTAATGTTCCCCAGGGGTCAATACTGGGTTTAGTCTTATTCAACTTGTATGTCAATGATAACAAGGATGAAGGGCTGGAGAACACCCTGATCAAGTTTGCTGATGATACAAAGCTGGGGGGTGTGGCTGATACACCTGAAGGCTGTGCTGCCATTCAGCAGGTCCTTGATAGGCTGGAGAAATGGGAGGAGAGAAACCTAATGAGGGATACCGTGGCAGCCATTTACCACTAGGGTTATCCCAGGGCTCAGTTTTAAGGCCAGTGCTCTTCAATGCTTTTATAAATGATCTGGACACAGGAATCATATGTACATTAAGTTTGCTGATGACACTAAACTAGGAAGAGCTGTGGAATTCCTCAAGGGCAGAGAGGCCTTACAGAGAGATTTGGATAGAGAGCTGGGCATTCACCAGCTGTATGAAATTTAGCAAGAATAAGTGCCAGATTCTGTACCTGGGATGAGTGAATACTGGCTATATGTACAAGTTGGGGGACTAGAGGCCGGAGAGAAGCCTCCTGGAAAGAGATCTAGGGCTTTGGGTTTCTGGCAAGTTGAACATGAGTCAACAGTGTGCCCTGGCAGCCAGAAGGGCCAGCCATGTCCTGGGGTGCATCAAGCACAGTTGAGGGAGGTGAATGTTCCACTCTACATCGTACTGGTGTGTTCCCACCTCAAGTACTGTGTGAAGTTTTGGGCATCTCAGTATAAGAAGGGACATCAAACTATTAGAATGTGTCCAGAAGAGGGCAACCAAGATGGTGAAAGGTCTTGAGGGCAAGATTTACAAGGAGTGGCTGAGGTCACTTGGTTTGTTCAGCTTGGAGAAGAGAAGGCTGAAGGGTGACCTCATCGCAGTCTACAACTTTCTCAAGAGGGACAGTGGAAGGGGAAGTGCTGATCTCTTTCTGGTGACCAGTGATAGTGCATGAGAAAATTGAATGAAGTTGTGTCAGGAGAAGTTCAGATTGGGCATTAGGACAAGGTTCTTCACTGAGAGAGTGCTCGGTCACTAGAACAGGCTCCTCAGGGAAGTGGTTATGGCACCAAGCCTGTCAGAGTTCAATAAGTACCTGGATGACACTCTTAGTCATAATGGCTTAGGTAGTGCTGCAAGGAGCAGGGAGATAAACTTGATCCTTTTCTGTCCCTTCCAACTTGAGAGATTCTATGTACTTCGGTATTCCCATATGAAGCAAAAATATATCAGATAAGTGGCCTGAAAGAAATTATCTAGATTATTTTAAAAAATTTCCTTTAAAAAGTTATGTTAATAATATAGAAGCCTGCACAGTGATTGTTATACTTACTGTAAAAATTGTGCCAGCAATTCTTATAATAACAATCCTTTCTTCAGAAGCATCACTACTTTAAAATACTATCATAATTATTAATGCATGCAGTATTTTATAGTGAGTTTTTTAATATTAATAAAAATGAGATTCATCTTAATAGGAATGCTGCTCATCTTAAGCAAAGTAAGAATGTGGTAAACTCTAAAGTTTCAGTAGGTTTAAATGACTCTTATGTCTGAATTGCAATTCAGATTTGGAAGTCCAGTCCAAGTATACTTGCTGTGCAGAGATCAGCAGGGCTCAAGAAGCAACATCAGAAGGCAGCCTCATCAGACAGTGGTTCAGAAGAGGTGAATAACATATAAGTTAGTAAATAAAAAGTAAACATGCATGTCTCAGTACCCCATGTGTTAAAATAAAATTATGTAGAGCCAAGTTCTGTTCTCTTAAGTGTATGCATGTTTTAAAAGTCTAGGTTTAGTTTATAAAAGTAATGTTTATGTAACTGACAAGTTTATGAGGAAACATGGGGGGCGGTGGGGGGGAGAGAATATTTAGTTGCATGTTTTCAGGTGATTTGTGCCAAAATGATAGCAGTATAGATTCATATTTTTAGCTAGGTATTCTGTGATGTATGGACAAAATTTTCAAGTCATGTAGCTTTAACTTTCATTGCATTTCTGCCTTCTGAGATGCATAAAGACAGTAAAAATACTAAAAGACTTTTCCACTATTGTCACTATATAAAGGTAGTTGCTGCAGTTTTCAAAAGCACTATATGGAGTTGAAAGATAGATTTTTATAACAGTGTTATAAAAGAATGCTCGCATTTTAAGAACCATACTTCCATTTTAGAGATTTTTAAAACCTAAATCATGGGCTAAGCAAAAGTTGACTTTGTGCAGTAGAAATATCTTTAAAGGGCAAAGAACTTAATCATATAAAGTTAAAATATTAATAGCTGTTGCTAACTACTCTTTTCCTGAAAGAGAGAGAAGAAACATATATGCTATTCTCAGAATTTTCTTAGTGGTGTTTAAATATGAGAGGATATGAAAAGTGAGAGAGCAGGAGATTTTATTAGGCTTTTGATAGGAACTTCATCTTGATTTATTGACTTGCAGCAGTATAAACTATGACTATATGTAGGCACAATTATTATATTTTAAGACAGGGCTTTTTTGTAGTGTTTTCTAGAGTTCTCATATGGTATATTCTTAGATGGAGAAATACAAACTCAATAGCAATCCTGATCTTATTCAATATCAATGGGTACACTGAGGGGGATGAAGAGGATAAGACATGAAGAATAGGATTTCAGTTTGAAAGCGGGAGCTGAATTATTTTTTTAATAGTAAAAATGCTTCATTGTTCTTCTTCATTCTGCAGGTTTCATCAAGCAGCGAAGATTCTGCAGATGACTCTTCCAGTGAAACCAAGAAGAAAAACCATAGAGAGTAAGATGTTTTTCATGAATAATATAATTTTTTTGTTATGGCAACATAATCCTTATAATTACCCAGGCTTCAAATCTCTGCACTTGAAATACATAATCGTGTGCTTCTCAGTTTTTGGTTAACATCTTGTAATATTTAAAAATAAATACTCTCAAAAGATTATATATCACTATTAATTTCTGAGCAAAAGAAACTGTATTACCTACAGTGTTATTGAAAAATATTCATCAACACTTTTTATTTTTAAATAGTCTTATTTGTGGCATATTTTTGAGCTGAAGGTCCTTGATGAAGAAATAGGGAGCTTATTAAGTAGGTTGTCTCAGATAAAAATTAAGTTGGAATCCCACAGTTCATGACAAATTTTTAAACACTTTAGAGGCACCACCCCCCCATCGAATTATTACAGTAATAAACTGTTTTGGCTATTCAATAAATCAAAAATTTAAATAAATTGTAATAAAGTTGAACTTGAGCTGGTTTTAAGCTGTAGGTTAAAAAGTTTGTGAAAAAGGTCACAGCTTCTCATTTGCAGTCACCTCTGTGTGTGTGGGGGGGGTTATTTGTTTTTGGTTTGGGGTTTGGGTTTGTTTGGTTTTCTTTTATGAATGGTATGTAGGAATTCAATCATTCTTTTCTCTTCTTCAGTTAATTGAATCATCTCAATATTCAGGGTCACCACTATAATATCTTCAAGAAAGGGGGGGGGGGGGGAGGGAGGCTTTGCTATGCAAAATAGTACTTCTCTGGTGATGAATTGTTATTCAGAGTTTTCTGTTACTTAAGAATGTGATTACACCTAATAACATACTCTGTTACAGGAAAGATATTCAAGTTTCGAAACTAGTAACCAAATAACCTCATATATCCAGTGATTCAATTTTGATTTATACCTATTTTGAACAAATATGTTTGCAGTTGTTACCTGACATACAGATCAGATTTATCTATATATAACAGTACAGGATCCAAGCCTTACAGTATGGTGTTTTATATGTTGTCTATATCTCCAAATAAATGCAGGTTGTGGATTTGCATAGAGTGGGGAGTTGGTTGGTTTGGGGTGGAGTTTGCTTTTATTTGGGGGTGGGGGGTGTTGTTGTTTGGGTGGTTTTTAATTTACTACTTGCAGAAAAATAATCTTTTAAGGAGAATTATGATTTTATAGTATTTCCAAGACACACAGATGTATTGATCACAACGAAAACATAACTTCTAGGACCAGTGCATATTTAAGTGAAAGAAGTATCATGGCACTGATTCTTAGGCTTCCTAATCTGAAATTTAATGAAAATGTCTTAGGGTAATATTCCACCTTTGAAGGCCACTGTTTGAGCATTTTGGTCAAAGACCCCTAAACCTGATGATAGATGGTAGTAGAAAATAGATAGTAATAGATTTAGTGACCTTTCAAGAATGCATGCCAGACCTTTCTCCCCCTTCCCCCCCCCCCCCCCAAGCTACTAAGATTAAATATCTGTACAGTCTGAGCTAAGTGACTGTTGATCAGTGAGTGCATCTTTCCTGTTGTAAAGTAGATCTCAACTAAGCAGGAGTCACGAGTGGTTTACTCATAGTATCTTTCATGGGTGTAAAGAACTGATCTGGAAGCTCAGTGGGGGCTTTGGGGAGCCAGGGCCTCTCAAATTGCTACAGTTCAAATCCTTCTCAAATCTGACTCTGTTTTATTTTTGGTTCCTATGCTGAAGTCCCTAATTATTCACATGAGGCACAGGGAACATAGAATCATAGAATAGTTAGGGTTAGAAAGTACCTTAAGGTCATCTGGTTCCAACCCCCCTGCCATGGGCAGGGACACCTCACATTAAACCATATTGCCCAAGGCTCTGTCCAACATGGCCTTGAATGCCGTCAGGGATGGAGCATTCACAGCTTCCTTGGGCAACCCATTCCAGTGCCTCACGAATGTCCCGGTAAAGAACTTCCTTATATCTAATCTAAACTTCCCCTGTTTAAATTTGAACCCATTACACTGTGTCCTATCACTACAGTCCCTAATGAATAGTGCCTCACCAGCATCCCTGTAGGCCCCCTTCAGATACTGGAAGGCTGCTGTGAGGTTTCCACGCAGCCTTCTCTTCTCCAGACTGAACAGCCCCAACTTTCTCAGCCTGTCTTCATATGGGAGGTGCTCCAGTCCCCGGATCATCTTCGTGACCCTCCTCTGGACTTGTTCCAACAATTCCATGTCCTTCTTATGTTGAGGACACCAGAACTGTACACAGTACTCCAAGTGAGGTCTCACAAGAGCAGAGTAGAGGGGCAGGATCACCTCCTTTGACCTGCTGGTCACGCTCCTTTTGATGCAGCCCAGGATACGGTTTGCTTTCTGGGCTGCAAGAGCATGCTGCCAGCTCATGTTCATTTTCTCATCGACCAACACCCCAAGTCCTTGTTCACAGGGCTGCTCTGAATCTCTTCTCTGCCCAACCTGTAGCTGTGCCTGGGATTGCTCCAACCCAGGTGTACGACCTTGCATTTGGCATGGTTAAACTTCATGAGGTTGGCATCAGCCCACCTCACAAGTGTGTCAAGGTCCCTCTAGATGGCATTCCTTCCCTCCAGTGTATCAACCAAACCACACAGCTTTGTGTCATCCGCAAACTGGCTGAGGGTGCACTCAATCCCACTGTCCATGTCACCAACAAAGATGTTAAACAAGACTGGTCCCAACACTGCTCCCTGAGGGACACCACTCATTCCTGATCTCCAGCCGGACATTGAGCCATTGACCACAACTCTTTGAGTGCGACCATCCAGCCAGTTCTTTATCCACTGAGTGGTCCACCTATCAAATTGATGTCTGTCCAATTTAGAGACAAGAATGTCATGTGGGACAGTGTCGAATGCTTTGCACAAGTCCAGGTAGATGACGTCAACTGCTCCACCCCTGTCCCATCAGTTCTGTAGCCCCGTCATAGAAGGCCACCAAATTGGTCAGGCAGGATTTCCCCTTAGTGAAGCCATGCTGGCTGTCACCAAGCACCTTGTTGTTTTTCATGTACCTTTGCATGCCTTCCAGGAGAATCTGCTCCCAGATTTTTCCAGGCATGGAGGTGAGACTGGCTGGTCTGTAGTTCCCCGGGTGATCCATTTTCCCCTCCTTGAAAACAGGGGTTATATTTCCCTTTTTCCAATCATCGGGAACTTCACCTGTCTGCCATGATTTTTCAAATATGATGGCCAGTGGCTTAGGACCTTCATTCACCAGCTCCTTCAGGACCCGCGGATGGATTTCATCAGGTCCCATGGACTTGTGCATGTTCAGGTTCTTAAGGTGTTCTCAAACCTGATCCTCATGTACAGTGGGCCTAAGTTCTTCATTCTCACAATCCCTGCGTCTGCCTTCCAAGACTTGGGTGGTGTGCTCAGATTATTTGCCAGTGAAGACCGAAGCAAAGAAGTCATTAAAACCTCAACCTTCTCCAAATCCAGGGTAGCCAGTTCTCCTGATAGCTTCCGGAGGGGGCCTACTTTGTCCCTAGTCTGTCTTTTATTCGCTATGTACCTATGGAATCCCTTCCTGTTATCCTTAACATCCGTAGCCTAGTTTAATTCTAGCTGGGCCTTGGCTTTCCTAACCTGGTCCCTAGCTTCCCGGACAACATTCCTGTATTCTTCCTAGGCCACCTGTCCTTGCTTCCACCTTTTATAAGCCTGTTTTTTCCCCTCAGAGTTTCCTCAGCAGTTCCTTATCCATCCAAGGAGGTCTCCTGGCCCTCCTGCCGCACTTCCTTCCAGTTGGGATGCAACACTCCTGAACTTGTAAACATAACTATTAGAGAATTTTGAATTTGGCAAAATACGATGTTATGGGGTTTTATGACTTGAGCATTGGTAAGTTACAGTAAATATGTATCTTTCCAGCTAAAGTCTTGTTAAGGACTTCAGGTTTATTGGTGTCAAGGTAACTGAATTATTAAAGCTGTAATTTATATATAAATCCAAATTTTTTTGGTTTTTTTTTTTTTTTTACATCTACCTCTTGATAACAGAAAACTTAATTTAACTCCCTTTGAATCCATTGGGTATTCTTACCTGTTATCCATTCATGATAAGTTTCTGCCCTTCCAGCTGAAATTGCTATTATAACATTTTTATTTCCATGAAGAATGTTGAAATTAATGCAGCAAACTTGTGGTGAATGCTTGATTTAAAACCAAAACAAGCAAGGAAAACCCGAAACCCTAATGTGACTTACTGTTTTGTTTCTCTGTATGTACAGTGAAGACTGGCAAATGTCTGGCTCAGGGTCAGTGTCAGGAACTGGTTCTGATTCTGAATCAGAGGAAGATAGAGAGAAAAGCAGTTGTGAAGACAGAGAATCTGACTATGAGCCAAAAAACAAGGTCAAAAGCCAGAAACCTCCAAGCAGGTAAGAAGTCTTGCATGTTAGATAATCTGGTACTATTTCTAATTCATAATCAAGTACTGTACAGACAAATGCAAGATTAATGAATGAAATGAAAACCAAGACACTAAGCAGTCATGAAATATATATATTTAGAAACAAATACAGGCAGAAACTCTACTGTTGTGTTGTATCTTATTGTCTCCAAGAATAGAGCCAAAAAGCTGCAAAAAGATTGCAGGACAGAAAAAGAGGTATCTTGATTCATCGGATGATGATGACTATGACAAGAAAGTGTCTCGTCGCCAGGCAACAGTCAACGTTAGTTACAAAGAAGCTGAAGAAACCAAGACAGATTCTGATGACTTGTTGGAAGTTTGTGGAGAAGATGTCCTACAGCCTGAAGAAGATGAATTTGAAACTATAGAGAAGTTCATGGATAGTCGAATTGGCCGAAAAGGAGGTATTTTTTTATCAGTGTTCTTAAGATGCTACAGTTCATCGTGGTACAATGTAAACAGTAATTGTTCTTAGCTGTATGTAACCCATGACGTTTGTAAAGAATAAGTTTAAAAATACTATAAAATAATCTTATTTTGGTTTTCATTCTCATAAGCTTGTTTCTTTTGTAAGCCCTAGAAAGTAAAACATAGAACTTAAGTAACTAATGCAAAAAGTAAAAATTAAGTAGAATATAGCTCTATATTGCATAAATGAATGCCATACTGTTAAATCACTATTTGTACTGTTTATTGATACCTGATGGGTATAAACTGCATGCAGGAGGATGGAGAAAAAGTGGACTGGATAGGACAGCTAGCCACTAGCCTGAATGCTGAATTTGGGAAGTCTGAACCATTGAGATTGTGATTTCAGTTACTTCTGTACAAATAGTCACAATACAGTGCAGTGAATGGTGGAATCTAAAATTTCAGTGGTGTGTTTGCATGTGCACTTCTAAAAGTAATTTTATAAGTGAGAGTAGGGTTGTTATGTAGGGGGTTTTGGAGAGTGGAATTTGGAGGTCAGGGGAGGTGATTCTGCCCATCTGCTCTGCTCTGGTGAGACCCCACCTGGAGTACTGTGTGAAGTCCTCAGTACAGGAAAGACATGGACCTGTTGGAGAGGGTCCAGAGGAGGGCCACAAAAATGATCAGAGGGATGCAACACCTCTCCTATGGAGACAGGCTGAGAGAGTTGGGTTTATTTAGCCTGGAGAAGGCTCCGGGGAAACCTTATTGTGGCCTTTCAGTACTTAAAAGGGGCCTGTAAGAAAGATGGGGAGAAACTTTTCAGCAGGGCCTATTGCAGTAGGATGAGGGGTGATGGTTTTAAACTAAAAGAGGGGAGATTCAGGCTGGATGTGAGGAAAAAAGTCTTCACAATGAGGGTGGTAAAATATTGGAACAGGCTGCCCAGAGAGGTGGTGGATGCCCCATCCCTGGAGACATTCAAGGCCAGGCTGGATATGGTTCTGGGTAACCTGATCTAGTTGAAGATGTCCTTGCTCATTGCAGGGGGGTTGGACTAGATGACCTTTGAAGGTCCCTTCCAACCCAGAAAATTCTATGATTCTATGTTTCCAGTAGCTAGTGGGTTGCAGTGTCCTGCTTATGTGGGTTTGGTTTCTTAGCCTGCAAATTAGGGTTCCGATTATAGAAAACTTGGGACTACTCATACTTCAGAACTGCTTTTCTCCATTAATTATACCTGATATCTAGAGTTTCTGACCTATCTCAGAGCTTGCACTCTCTTTCCTCTCAACTTTCTTTTCACATACTGTCTTAAATTCCAGTGTATTCTTACTCTAGCCCCTTACTCCAGTGCAGTGTCACCATTGTGTGAAAAATTTTTTGGAATAGACTTCTTATATTATGCATGCCCAGATGTTGTTACTGCTTGTGCAGTCCTTTGCTATTGCCACGCTCTGTTGCTATATCTGTCCCCTGCATCTGGTTGGGTCTACTTCCTTATTTGGCTCTCCTAATAGAAATGAGCCTGTTTCCTGCTGCTAGTCTGCTTCAGCTGTAATACTGACTGTATGGGGGGGGGAGTAGGGAAGTAGTAAAATGAGCTTAGGAAGAAATAGTTCAATAGCAGCTCATCCCAATGAGCAGGAAGTTGGGCCCAAATGGGAAAGTCTGGAGCAAGGAAGATACACCTTTGGTGGAAGAGGATTGGGCCAGGGAATACTTAAGCAAACTGGACATGCGTAAGTCCATGTGCCCAGATGGGATGCTCCCATGAGTGCTGAGGGAGCTGGCAGCTGTAATTGTGAGACCACTCTCAATAATCTTTGGTTGATAATGGCAACTGGGAGAAGTGTCTGAAGACTGGAGGAAAGCAAATGTCATAGTATCATGGTTTGGGTTGGAAGGGACCTTAAAAGGTCATCTAGTCCACCCTCCCCCCACAATGAACCGGGACATCATCAACTAGATCAGGTTGCTTAATGCCCCATCCAACCTTGAATGTTTCCAGGGATGGGGCATCTACAACCTCTCTGTGCAACCTGTGCAAGTGTTTCACCACCCTCAGCTGCTTGCTCAGTCCCCGTCAGTGGGATAGGGGAGAGAATAATAAAAGTGACAACACTCATGGGTTGAGATAAAGACATTTTAATAGGTAAAGAAAAAGCCGCACAAGCAAGCATCGGCAGCCAGGTGTTCAGCCTTCTCCAGGAAAGCAGGGCTGCTCTCAACCCATTTGTCCCTCAGCCTTTATTGATATTGGGGATTGCCCCATCCCTGGTTCAGGACCTTGCACTTGGCCTTGTGAACCTCATGAGGTTCACATGGGCCCACTCCTTGAGCTTGCCAAGTTTCCTCTGGATGTCAACCCTTCCCTCAAGCAATCAACTGCACCGTTTGGCTTTGTGTCATTTGCAGACTTTATGAGGGTGCACTTGATCCCACTGTCTATGTCACTGATGAAGATATTCAACAGTTCTGGTCACACTACGGACCCCTGAGGGATACCACTCACCACTGATCTCCATCAGAACATTGAGCTGTTAGCCACTACTCTCTGGATGCAACCATCCAACAAATTCCTTATCTACCAAACAGTCCATCCATCAAATTCATCCCTCTCCAATTGGAGAGAAGGATGTTGTGGGGGATAATGTTAAAGGCCTTACAGTTAGCTCTTCCCTTGTCCACTGATGTAGTCACTCCATCATAGAAGGCCGCTAGGTTGGTCAGGCAGGACTTGCCTTTGGTGAAGCCATGCTGGCTGTCTGAAATCACCTCCCTGTCCTCCATGTGCCCTAACATAGCTTCTAGGAGGATCTGTTCCATGATCTTTCCAGGCACAAAGGTGAGTATGACAGGTCAGTAGTCCCCAGGGTCCTCCTTTCTACCCTTTTTAAAAATGGATGCAGTGTTTCCCTTTTTCCAGTCACCAGGGACTTCTGACCAACTTGATAACCTTCTGCGATGAAGTGACTGGTTTTGTAGATGAGGGGAGAGCAGTGGGTATAGTCAAACTGGTCTTAAGGAAAGCCTTTGACACTCTTCCATAAGTTCCTCATGGACAAACTCCTGATTTATGGGCTGGATAACCAGAGAGTGAGGTGGGTTGAAAACTGGCTGAACAGCTGGACCCAGAGGGTGGTGATCAGCAGTGCAAAGTTTAGTTGGAGGCCAGTAACTAGTGGTGTACCCAAGGGGTACATACTGGGTCCAGTCCTTTGCAACATCTTCATTAATGGGCTGGATGACAGAGTGTGCCTTTTGCATGTTTGCAGATTGACACCAAATTGGGAGGGGTGGCTGTTATGCCAGAGAGTGGTGCTGCCATCCAGAGGGACCTTGACAGGTTGGGGAAATAGCCTGAAAGGAACCTTATGAAGTTCAACAAGGGGAAATGCCAGGTCCTGCACCTGGGGAGAACAACCCCATGTAGTACATGCTGTGGGGCCAAACAGATGGAAAGCAGCTTTGCAGAAGAAGTTGTGAGGGTCCTGGTAGACACCAAATTGAACATGAGCCAGTAATGTGCCCTTGTTGCAAAGAAGGCTAATGGCATCCTGGGCTGCATTAGGCAAAGTATTGCCAGCAGGTCAAGGAAGGTGATCATTCCCTTCTGCTCACTGCTGGGGAGGCTGCATCTGGAATATTGTGTCCAGTATTGGGCTTCCCAGTGCAAGAGACTGGTGGCACTACTGGAGAGAGTCCAACAGAGGGCCACAAAGATGATCAAGGGACTGGAACATCTCTCCTATGAGGAAAAGCTGAGAGAGCTGGGACAGAGAAGAGAAGGCTCAGGGAGGAGAGCTCATTAATGTATATAAATACCTGAAGGGAGGGTTCAAAGAAGACAGAGCCAGGCTCTTTCCATTGGTGTCCAGTGACAGGACAAGAGGCAGTGGGCACAAACTGAAACACAGGAGGTTCCATCTGAATATAGGGAAAGACTTTTTTTTTGACCATGAGGGTGACTAAGCACTGGAATAGTTTGTCCAAAGAGGTGGTAGAGTTTCGTTCCCTGGAGATATTCAAGAGCTGTCTGGACATGGTCCTGGGCAACTGGCTCTAGGTGACCTTGTTTGAGCATGGAGGTTGGAGCATATGACCTCCAGAGGTCCTGTCCAACTTCAATCATTCTTTGATTCTGTGAACTGGATTTATAGCATTCATAGTAATGATTGAATAGTGTTTCAAGTCTCAAGGCTGATTAAGCACAATGTCAAATATCTGTTTTATTCTCATATAGCAAAGATGACAGCAAGCAGTGTTAGTGGAGCATTCTCTGTGAATCACTAGAAAAACTAGGAATGCTAAGAAAATTATCATTAAATGAGATACTATAGGTTAGATGAAGAGTGTTTTGGTTTGTTTTTTTTTAATCTCATTGTGCATGTGTTAATATAGCTGCATCATAATTCTTCAAATAAGAGGAATAACATAAGAGTTGTAGATATAATTTGTCAAGTCACATGCTCATATAAGATTGTCACAAATAGCTTTTTGTGGTATGTTTTTTACTGATTAATTTATGGCAGTGCACACTTATTCAAGCCTTATGGTGTGATTTCTTTACCAGCCACTGGTGCTGCAACCACCATCTATGCTGTTGAGGCAGATGGTGACCCAAATACTGGATTTGAAAAGTCAAAGGAGCTAGGAGAAGTACAGTATCTTATTAAATGGAAAGGTTGGTCACACATCCATAATACTTGGGAAACTGAAGAAACACTAAAGCAACAAAATGTTAAAGGAATGAAGAAACTGGACAACTATAAGAAAAAGGATCTGGAAACAAAACGCTGGTGAGTATAACTACTTCCACACTCCTTATTTTTTGTAATATAGATGTTTTATTGTGGGTTTGTGAGTTCTATTGCTTCTTTGTGAAGGCATAGTTTCAAGTGCCTATGCAACAGGAAGACAAAAGCTATAAAGTTGAAGTTTTCCTAACACCTTATGATCCTGTAAGATTCTGAGCATGGAAAGTTTTCTTGAGCAAGTGGGAATGCTCACACATCTTGTAAAATTAGGTCTTTAAGGAAGCAGCTTCTGCACCTAGATTTTAACGTGTCTGTTAAAAATGAAGTTTTAACAAGATGGGTGGTGGGTTTTCTGGTTTTGTTTTAAATCTTACCTTTTACTAATTGTGTCATTGATTGATTGCATTTTGATCAGAGGTCTTCAGGAATTGCTGCAGAGATTAAAAAAAAATATCAGAAATGGTTAAAGCACTCAAAACATTACAGCATTTAGTTTTCTTGGCTCAAACTTCTGTTAAAGCCTCAGAACCAAGAAGTCAAAAAAATCCTTGTGTTTTAGTGCTGTGGTTTAGGATTCCATTTTATTAGTATGTTTAATATAATCTATGAATAGTGGGCCTTTTAGTGATTCCTACTCATAAGATAGATTCTTACAGTGAGTCATCAGTGATGTTCTGTGAAAATGCCATGTGAAAAACACTACTCGGTGTTGAGAATAGATATTGTAAATTAACTGTATGACTAGTACAAGGTGTAGCTGATAGCAAGGTCTTTCGATAAGCTTTCTCACTCATCAGTGATGAGGTACCTAGGCCAGATACAGGAATTTCAGAGTTGTGCCTTCTTCAAAGAAGCTCTAAGCAGCATTCCAATGGTGCTTATGTTCAGAGCTTTAAAATTGACAGATTTTCTTAGTTTTAGAGATACACAATGTAATAAGTGCTACAAATAAATTCCCATTTCAGGCTGAAAAATGCTTCTCCAGAAGATGTGGAATATTATAATTGCCAGCAGGAACTTACAGATGATCTACATAAACAATATCAAATAGTGGAAAGGATAATTGGTATGTGACGAACTTCCAGATGGAAAAGTGTTGAGAATATTACAAGTTTATTGCTTGCATGTTGTTAAGAAATTTAGGTTATTAATATCCCTAACAACTTAAGGCAAAACAAAATCTCTGATGAAAAGTTGTCATACTGTCTTTGCTGTGAAACTAGTTCATGTTGTCTTATCACCTAAAATGAGAGCTTTCTTAAAATACGGAAGGAAAATATTGATCTGGTATCTCTGATGCACTTCTGCAGCCCATTCAAATCAGAAATCAGAAGCTGGTTATCCAGATTACTATTGCAAATGGCAGGGTCTGCCTTACTCAGAATGTAGCTGGGAAGATGGTGCTCTCATTGCCAAAAAATTTCAAGCCTGTATTGATGAGTATTTTAGCAGAAATCTATCCAAGACTACTCCATTTAAGGACTGCAAGGTGAGTGTGTAATTTCAATGGATTTATGCAGTTGCAATAATAATAAAAAAGAAGTTGACATATTTTATGCTTCAAAAAAGATGTAAAATATAAAATATTTTTTTATGTTGTCCAGAACAGTAATATTGATAGCTACAGTTATATATATTGCAAATATCATTTTTAAGATTAGTCTTTTGTAGATATTTGTTTCGTGCTTATTTTATTGCCATTAACAGATAGAATTGTTTAGTACCTCAATTTTTTTAAAACTAACCTTTGTGAATGAGTTCATGTCACTTCTGTTGTGGAATTTAGATTGGCAGTCAAGCTAATTTTAGCCTGCAAATGGGTTGATATTGTTATATGGTCTAGTTGTGATTAATAAAGTCTAGACTTGGTGACCAAACAGATTCCTACTGCTGCTTTGTTTCTATAAGAAGGCATGTTGCATAACTTCACTTAGTAGTAGGAATGATGTTCAATTTGCTTTTGACAGATTCTAAAACAGAGGCCGAGGTTTGTTGCACTAAAGAAGCAACCATCTTATATTGGAGGGCATGAGAGTTTAGAGTTAAGAGATTACCAGTTAAATGGACTGAACTGGCTTGCTCATTCATGGTGCAAGTAAGTATAGTCTTAAATTAGTCTTGCTGTTTTTAATTTGAAAGCATTTATAAATTTGTTTGTTTGTTTGTTTTTAGAGGGAATAGTTGTATTCTTGCAGATGAAATGGGTCTGGGTAAAACAATACAAACAATTTCTTTTCTGAACTACCTGTTTCACGAACACCAACTGTATGGGCCTTTCTTGCTAGTCGTGCCACTTTCTACCTTGACATCTTGGCAAAGAGAGATTCAAACTTGGGCTCCTCAGATGAATGCTGTTGTTTACTTAGGAGATATAACTAGCAGAAATATGGTGAGTATTTCTTTGTATCATTGAAAAAGATTAGTGGTAAACAAGGCATACTTCATGTTCCTGTATTATGCTAATCTCCAATATTTTGATTAGGAATGAGCAAATACTCATTTAAAACATTGTATGTGTTAAAAATGCAAATTAAAAACATAAATTTTGAGCTGATATAAATGTATGTGAAAAATTTAATTCCTGCTTAATAATAAAAAGAATTAAAAATGCGATCTTGCATTTGAAAATAAATTGTCTTTTGTCATGTGATTATTTAGGTGCATAAAATAAATATTTAATCCAGACAGACATAATCTTAATTTGTTTTCTGAAAGGAGGAATGTAAGTAACCTTATCCGTTAAAGGTTGAAAAAAAACCCAACCCCCACAAAAAAAAACAGAAAAAACCCCTGAAACACACACAGACAAAATCCACAAAAAACCTAACTAAACAAAAAGCAACAAATGCTCCACCACCACTGTTTAATAACTTTTTTTTAAAGCTTCATGTGTTGTGTTCCTTTTTTGTGATGAGATTCTTATATGTCACTTAACATCTATATTGCTGTAGTACCTGAAGTCATCCCGATCAATAAGACCATTTTTCTCTACCTTATAGTTCACTTGATTTTTCTTGTAGATAAGAACTCATGAATGGATGCATCCACAGACGAAACGATTAAAATTTAATATACTTCTAACAACTTATGAAATTTTGCTGAAGGATAAGGTAATCACATATCTTCAGGGAGATAAAATAATTTGTAGAATGAAAAACTTCTTTAGAGTTGACACATATTTGGGTTCTGGGCCATTAAATGGATGGGGAGTATGACAACTTTACTCTTGGAAATATGACAGTGAAGTTTTCTTTAAGCACTTCTAGATTTCTAGCTTTCTGCCCCCTCCCCCCCCCCATATCAAGTGGGTTAAACTTTTTTTTTTTTTTCAGTTTGCTTGAGCTTCATATTGCTGTACTTTCTTTGCATCTCAAAATCTCTACTTCTCTGTTAGACCGTCACCCTGGAACTGAAAAATCAAACCAATCCCTAGCCCCAAACACCTGTGATTCACAACCCTGAAATCCCATGTTTTATCTTTGCATTTGCATGTGCAGTATTATGTATATTGCTACTCTCTTCATGATAGTAGCGCATAGAGTTATTGTTAATCCTAACAGCATATGAAAATTTTAATTTAAAAAGTTGCTTGTTGGCTTTTTATTTCGTTTGTTCATACATGCTGGAAAGAATATAGTTAATAGTGGATTTATTTTTTTGTCAATTGGAAATGTATAGATCAGATTTTTGCCTACCTCCTCCCCCCAGGTATAAACATGGGATGCCTGCATAGTCTTTTGCTGAATCTAGCAAACATAAAAACCATAATTAATACTAAAAACATATGTGTCCGTTCATTATTAAAATAAAAGGAGTAATGGTGTATATATAACCTCATGTAAAATATCAGAAACTGCATAATATATTAACTTGTATAATGTTTCCCCCCCCCCCCCCCCCCAATTTCTTTAAGTCATTCCTTGGTGGTCTGAATTGGGTATTTATAGGAGTTGACGAAGCTCATCGTTTAAAAAATGATGATTCCCTTCTGTATAAGACTTTAATAGACTTTAAGTCTAATCATCGTCTTCTTATTACTGGAACCCCTCTACAAAACTCCCTCAGAGAGCTTTGGTCTTTGCTGCACTTCATCATGCCAGAAAAGTAAGGAATGTGAAATTTTTTGTGTGTGTGGTCAAGTTTCTTACAGTGGAATATTGTAGTGATTGGATAATCTGTTAACAGAGATAAAGAACTGCATTGAGAAATAGTTTAAATATTTTATATAAAATAGTTGCACACATTTTTCATTCTGGTCCTGATATTTTTTTTGGTAGCAGCTGTCACTTTTTCTGTTTTAGCAGCCCACAAAAAAAAAAGAAAGGAAAAAAAAGAGGATTGATGAATGACTCAACCCTGAAAAGGTGTTTCATCTTAACCTAAAAGGAAACTCACATGGATTTACTCTAGGGAAATAGAATGCGGTTGGGAATGTCTTCTTTTCTTAGTACCATGAGTGAAAACAAGATTGCACTACACTGCCCGTATCCAGTAGTTCAGTCAGGCAGTGAATTTGCCCTTATAGTTTGCATAGTATTATTGTATTGATGTTACTCTACACTGACCTGAGATATCTGACCTGTTCATATCTGAGATAAATAAGAGCACATGCTCCTTTTGGATAGCTTGTAAATACATAGCACTGTAGTTCCAATTAGTTTTGGAATTATGCATTGCATTGACTTCTTCAGAACTTTACAAGCAAGGCCACTAAATCTGTTGTCTGGCACCTATTCTTAATTTGATCTCAAAGTCCCTTGTCTTAGTCTGTTAGCACATGCCAGAGAATAATCACATTTCATCTAGTCCATACAAGCTGCAAAAGGTATGCGATCTGTTCTCTTGCACTTCCTCCAGCTATGCAACTAATTTTTCATGCTGCTCTTGAGAAATATAATGGAATTTCTGCAACCTTCTACCTGGATTTCCATGCAGAAAAGTAAAATGTTGGGTTTTCGCTGGAGAAGTTAAAATCCAGTAGTTTGTTTTGAATATTCATTCTACAAAATTTTGGAAATTTCCATTCTCCTATTTGTATGCAAAATATTTGGAATTTCTTGTGAGATGCAAATTCACAAACTTATTAAATAAAACAGGGGTGTGGGGAAGAAGTCCATATGTGTTTGTGCGCATGTGGTATATTTATGGTCTTTGTGTGTCTATGGTGTTTATGGTGTGTCACTATTTTACCTTTATTCTTTTTTATGTTGAAGGTTTTCTTCCTGGGAAGATTTTGAAGAGGAGCATGGCAAAGGGAGAGAGTTTGGTTATGCAAGTCTTCACAAAGAACTTGAACCATTTCTACTCAGAAGAGTTAAAAAAGATGTAGAAAAATCTTTACCTGCCAAGGTTGAACAGATTTTGAGGATGGAAATGAGTGCATTACAGAAGCAATATTACAAGTAAGCAATGACACTTTTTAATTCCAGCAATTTTAATGATATATCTATATGAAAATTTCTGAAGTGTAATAGTTCTCATAATGCAATTTGAACTGGTATTTTGAGAGCTTACATCCTTCATATTTCCACAAACGGTTAGAAATTACTTTCATTGCATATTCTATGTCATAGGTGGATTTTAACCAGGAATTATAAAGCCCTGAGTAAAGGTTCAAAAGGCAGTACCTCAGGATTTTTGAACATAATGATGGAACTCAAGAAGTGTTGTAACCATTGCTACCTCATTAAACCACCAGATGATAATGAATTCTGTAATAAACAGGAGCCCTTACAGGTAATACTTTAAAAAAACCCAACTTAATATGCATGCAGTAATATTATAATTTATGCAGTTTATAACAACATAAATGTTTCTAAAGATCAGGTTTTATTTTCTGTGACCTTTGAAGTTCATAATTTAAATACTTTCTAAAACTACTAGACTGAAATCACAAGTTGTCACTGCACAAGCTATTTTATATTATAAAGTGCTTATCAAAGCTAAAGGATGTTTCATTTGTAACGTGGCACACTAACTACTTAAATTTGTAATTAAACTCATCAGAAGTGTTCAGAAATTATTGCTAATAACTGCATACTTGTAACAATTATTTTCTTGTCTCGTCTGAATAATCTTTGTTAGCTCCAATTACAAATGATACATCCTTCTTATTTCTGGCATAAGGAATAAAAGCACCTAACTCCAAATTTTTTATTCCCCAAAATTCTATCCTGAGCCTCTTCAGCTAAAGAGGCCTAATGTTTCCAACATCAAATTCAGCGTGCACCTGAGTTTCTCTTCTGGTTGTTCGTGCTGGAGCTGAGAAGAGTCAACATTGTAACCTAGATAAAGCCTGTTGCCCTCTACAAACATGATTACTCTCACTTTTATCTTGACTAAGGAACCTGACTGATTAGGCATTGTTTAAAATTACTTAGCAGGTCAAGTAGCAATGCTTATTTCTGTTCAAAAGAAAGGAAGTGAGGAGCAAGCAGTACTAAGGTAGTCAGGTAGTCTGTTGTTGTTTATTTGTTAGAAAAGAACTTGAATCTACACTGTAACTGCTCTAACTCATAGCACACTATATTTACTTAATATTTTAATGAAATGTTAAGATGCTGTTTTATGAACCAGAACTGAGAAATGCATTTATTTGAAAAACATGCTAGTCAGTACTCCTGATTTCACTTAGAGTGCTCAGTGCATTTATGAGTTTTTACAAGATCAGGACTGACTAAATACTTATTAAACTTTTATGTTCCGTTAATGAATGTCTAACCATCTGCAGCGTATGTTAGTGTTGAGGTGAACTTATTTTGCAATACAGATTTTATTGTCTTGTAGCATTTAATACGTAGCAGTGGGAAACTAATCCTTCTTGACAAGCTACTGATTCGTCTACGAGAACGTGGCAACAGAGTACTGATTTTCTCTCAGATGGTGAGAATGCTAGACATCCTAGCAGAGTATTTGAAGTATCGTCAGTTTCCGTTTCAGGTAGGAATTTTGCTGGTAGTAGCCAAGAATCCTTGATCATTACCACTTTATCTTAAGAAAAGTGTCCTTTTTGAAGAAAGATTTCTGAAAATTTTATTTTATGTACAGGAAAAGACTGGCAATTACTATATGCTAAATAGTATTTTGAAACAAAACTGATGATTTAGAAAGGTTGTTACGTTACTCTTATTCCCCCTCCCCCCCATTGTTTTAGCAATTGAGATTTCAAGTTGCTCCAATTAGAATATAGTAGGAGTTCCTTTTTAATTATGTTATTCAATATCTTTAGAGACTTGACGGATCAATAAAAGGAGAATTGAGGAAACAAGCCCTGGATCATTTTAATGCAGAAGGATCAGAGGTATGGTATTAGTGGGTGATTTGTGTTTTTTTTTTAATCTAATCAACTTTAATTTTTTCCCCCAAGAAATATAACATATATTACACAAAACCTGAATATAGAATAAAGTGAGGGATATATTACATTGAAATTCCATTTCTATTGCCTAGACTATAAGGTTTACAACTCTTAACAAACAAACAGAAAAACCCACAACCAAAAAAAAAATCAACCAAAACTAAGAGGAGGTTAAATAGGAAAAACAGAATTTATGAAAATGGTGTGTAACTAATATAAATACACAATTGTTTTTTTTGGTTGGTTTTTTTTTTTTAGATTTTTGTCAATGCTCTTTATCAAAGTAATTTTAAGTACTGTATAAAAATGGAATAATTTATTTTCTTGTGTAGGACTTAATCCTTCGATTTTTACAGGAGCACGAAACCTTTGCACAAGCTTTTGACATTGAAACCCTACTTAGGCAATGGGTAGAACTGAGTTGTGTATATCTTTTCATGAAGAAAAGCTATCTTTATTAGCTTAAAAGAGCTAATTTGGCTTCTGTTATCTTAATTTTTTGCCTCTTATTTCCTTGCCCCGGAGGAAAATGAAAAACTGATTTCTAGCCATTGTTTGTATACCACTTAAGATTCCTATTTTATTTAGGCTTCCTACTATGGAAGCCATTCCATACCTTTGATAATCTTAGGTCTTTTGTCCTGCACTGACATGGTTTTTCAGTAATAGGAGCATAGTATTTGTCAGTTGCTGCTGAGCTTACGTTTCTGCTGTGGAGGAAGAACTTAATTTCATAACATAAATTTCAGGTATTTGTTAAATACAAAATTTAGTTCTGTTTTAAATTTCTAGTCTAGACATCATTGCCTTTTTCTGGAATCCTTGTAGTTGTACTGTACAGTTTTTAAGATGAAGGGGGGATCCAAACTTCACACTGTGTTAAAGAATAGAGGCAAATGATGGAGTTGTGCAGCAATAAAATTATTTCCTGTTATATTCTCTATTTATTTCCTAATAATCAATAAAAAGACATTTTTTTTTGCTATTACTGAGCTACAATATTAATGACAGTATCAATGACAACCCCAAGGACTTATTCCTGAGCAGTAATGGCTTGCTATTAACTTTTGCTGTATTTAAAGCTCAAATTTATTTTCTATTTCACTATTTAATTTCATATGCTTTTTTATTGCCTGTCACATAAGATACTTATGTAGTCCTTTGTAATTGTCCCTGAATAACTCCGTATCATCTGCAGACTTTGTCACCCCATTGCTCATGCTCATCTCATTTTCATGTTGTTTATGAATACGTTGAAGAGCACTGACCCCATCAGAACACCTAGTTTTCTCTTAACAAAAAAACAGAGACTTGAGCACACATAAGGCTTAACAACAAGGAGGGTTGTATTTCTGGCCAGTGTTTTGCTTGGGTTTTTTCTCCCCAAGTGGCTTTTGCTCATCTTCTAGGATGCTGCTTCCTTTAAACCACAGAGAAGTCAATAACTGATATCAGTTTGCTTTATACTTATACTGGGTCTGGCTGGGCTGGAGTTAATTGTCTTTATAGCAGCTCGTATGGTGTTGTGTTTTAGATTTGTGACAGAGCAATATTAATAACACACCAGTGTTTTAGCTGTTGCTGGACAGTGTTTGCATAGTGTCAAGGCCTTCTCACTCTGCCCCCCCCCCCCCCCCCCCCCCCCAGTGAATAGATTGGGTAGTGCACAAAAGATTGGGAGGGGACATAACCAGGCAGATGACCCGAATTAAGCAAAGAGATATTCCATGTGAAGGTCCTCAAATGTGTCCAGAGGAGAGCAACAAAGCTGGTGGAAGGGCTGGAAAGTATGTCCTATGAGGAGTGGCTAAGGGCTCTGGGTTTGTCTAGTTTGGAGAAAAAGGAGGCTGAGGGGCAAACCTCATTGCTCTTTACAGCTTCCTGAGGAGGGGAACTGGAGAAGGAGTCACTGGTCTCTTCTTCCTGGTATCCCGTGACAGAACATGTGGGAATGGTTCAAAGTTGCATCAGGGGGAGGTTCAGACATGACATCAGGAAGCATTTCTTTACCGAGAGGGTGGTCAAACACTGGAATAGGTTTCCTAGAGAGATAGTTGATGCCCCAAGCCTGTCAGTTTTTAAGAGGCATTTGGACAATGCTCTTCATAACATACTTTAACTTTTGGTCTACCCTGAAGTGGTCAGGCAGTTGGATTAGATGATTGATGTAGGTTCCTTCCAGCTGAAATCATGTAGTCTATTCTATTCTAATAGCAATCTACTGGCTCTGGCCATGACAAGCACCTTATTGTATTACAAGTCTAACAAATATTTATGACATACTTAAAGATTTGTATGAGTTCATAGTCTGCTTTAGAGAGCATATAATAAAGAAGTGTCATATTGGTTCCTTGAAGAATATTACAGCTTATACATACAAAGCAATTTATTGTTTTATAATTTCAGGACTTCTGCTTTTTGCTGTCTACCAGAGCTGGAGGATTAGGTATAAATTTGGCATCTGCTGACACTGTAGTAATATTTGATTCTGACTGGAATCCACAGAATGATCTTCAAGCACAGGCTAGAGCTCATAGGATTGGACAGAAGAAACAGGTATGCAGATTTGTCTTTTAAGCTCCAAACTTAAAGGAAGATTTCATATGGTAGCCATAAGCTGTCTGGGCAATTGAAGTCCTCATGTATTTTGAGAATAACAAATATTTGCCAAGAATTTTTAAAACTTTTAACCATGCTAATTTGCCTTAAAAAAAAAAAAAAATTGGCCAGCCCCAGGTTCGATCTGTGGATGAGATGAATCATGAGTTTCAAGCTCTTGCCCTAGAATCTTGGGGAATGGGAGAGGTAATTATTGACAGCTGAAAATCCGGTTGAAATGTTGATAAAAAATAAGAAGTCTTAAATAATATGGTGTGAATCAAAGGTCTTCTCTTAAGACCAAATTGGTTTCTCAGGCAGCTGAAATTTCTGTTCTAAGGAGAAGAGAAACTAAGTACTTTGAAGAACACCGGGATGGTTGTTCACCGGATCTGCTGTGGTACTGTGTTGGTCTGATTTTATGACTGATACTCTTGGGGAAGTGACAGGGTAATTTATTTGAAAGTTTGTGCAGTTCTGTGAAATGGGACATGTTCTCAGTGTCGCTGTATCTAAGCTAGTGAAACAACTGCTTACTACCTCTGAGAAGCCAGAGACTGGGATTTGAAAAAGGTCTGACTCCAGAAAAAGTGCAGCTGGCATACCCTAGCAGAAATGTGTGATTATTTACTGGTAACTTTGCTGCTAATTACTCCTTAAAAGAAGATTTTTAACCAAGGTGAAGACTGCTATTATATAATTTAGCTATAGGGAAGAAGGACTTATTAGCTTGGTTTCTTTGTTGTTTTTTTCTTGGTTTGGGGTTTTTTTTTATAAAGCCAGTCTACTTGGAGGGATCAGGGAGGATGACTTGGCTCTTTCAAATACAGTCCTGGGAACTCTTGAGAAAGTAATCAACGTGCATTAGGGTTACTTGCCCTGACAGGTCATGGTAATGAAATTAATTCACATTGAACATTTTAGATTGGATATAAGGAAGAAGTCATTTACTGTAAGGTTGGTGAAGCACTGGAATGGGTTGCCCAGGGAAGCTATGAATGCTCCATCCCTGGCGGTGTTCAAGGCCAGGTTGAACAGAGCCTTGGGTGACATGTTTTAGTGTGAGGTGTCCCTGACTATGGCAGGGGGGTTGGAACTAGATGATCTTAAGGTCTTTTCCAACCCTAACTATTCTGATTCTATATGGAGGGACTGCACAGTGGCCACAGTATATGGATGGGTAGGGAGAAGAGTTGTGGACTTGTCCCACATTCATTTGCATCATGTCATTCTAGAAAGTAGCTGCTGTATTTCAGGCGCATCCATTTTACTTAAATACTTCATAGTTCTCTTTGGGTTTCTTTCTTGCAAAAGACTTCAAATAGTAATCAGTTATAACACATTTCCTTGTGGCTATGCTTGTGCCTAATCACAGAAGTTTAAAGAGGATTTCTTTATTTTATTTTTTTAAATAATTTATATAGAGACTGTGGTAACATGATTGACTGGTTTCATATATGAAATGTTAGTTCAATGAGGTTTAGAAGATTTGTAATCGCAACTAACTTTTCTCCCTGTTGTTGCTCAATTTATGAGCATGTAAATAAAGCCTTTTTTATGATGCATAGGTTAATATTTATCGGCTAGTCACAAAAGGATCAGTAGAAGAAGATATTCTTGAAAGAGCCAAGAAAAAGATGGTGTTAGATCACTTAGTAATTCAGAGAATGGACACTACAGGGAAAACTGTACTACATACAGGCTCTACTCCTTCCAGGTATATTTGTTTATTCTTTCATATTAATTTATGCTTACATATGCCTGACTATTTGAGTAAATAATGCAAGTCATTTCACTTGGCTAATAAAAGCAAAAAATATGCGGTAAGGAGTTATGTAAGTAAAGACTGCAAAATATATTAAATATATTGTCTTTGTGCATATTTTTTACATATTAAATATAGCTTTTATTTAAGTCAAAAAGTAGTTTTATTGACTCAGGGTTATAGGAATTTCAAAAAGTTCACAAAATTAAAGTGTTTATCTGAAACTTTCTGTATTTCAGCTCAACACCTTTTAATAAGGAAGAATTATCAGCAATTTTGAAGTTTGGTGCTGAGGAACTTTTTAAAGAACCTGAAGGGGAAGAAGAGGAGCCTCAGGTAAATTAAATACTTCATCTACACTTGATGGACAGAGAAACTACAAATACATATGAATTGTTTTGTTGTAAAGAGAAACTTCTTTTTCAGGAAATGGATATAGATGAAATCCTGAAGAGGGCTGAAACTCGAGAAAATGAGCCAGGCCCAATAACTGTAGGAGATGAATTGCTTTCACAGTTCAAGGTATTGCTCTGTTCCTATTCATTTTCATTCTTATGAAACAGGTGCAACAACAACTCAACTCTTTGGCATAGAATGTCTTTTCACCTATACAGGGTAATTACTGCCAGTGCAAACATTTAAAAATACATGCCATATTTTCCTAACAAAATAAGAAAGAGATTTACAAATACATTAGTCCTTGATTCAGTTGTTACAATACTGAGGAGGGCTGGTTTTCATTTTAATGCTTTATGCTGTTAAGCAACACTTAGCACTTTCAGAAGTGGGTACTTTTGAAAACAGAGAATAAAGCTTGGATTTCTTAGTTTATGACTTTTAGAAATTCCTTTCATCCCCCATGTAAATGTGAATGCCAAAGAATGCTTAACACTTAACACTTAAAGTATTAAGTGGGTCCAAATTGTGTGTGATGGTATGGGGGGGGGTGGTGTGGTGGATCTTTTTGTTGTTGTTGTTGTTTAGGTTTGGTGTTTGTTTTGCTGGTTTTGTTTAAATCAGTGCAGGAGGTTTTTTAGATCAGTAGAGTATTAAATCACTTTCCTAATCATTCATTTGCAATATATTGTGATTTCTGTATTATTATACTTTCATATTAACTCAGGCATTCGGTTAGACTTGCTTTCTGCTTTGAAGGAAATGAATAATAATCACAACTATTGGGGAGGCATTTCATAATGCTTCTATTTTAGATTCTCATCTTTATATTCAGCTGTGTTGCATGGAGTATGTGCATTTCATATATGAAAATACTTTCATTAGAGACAGTGCTTCATGAAGCATTTTATATGTGTACATTTTGTGTATATATAAATAAATGAACGATGCCATTCTGAACTAAGTTTTCCTAAAATATTAATTACCGAATCTTTGTTTAAATAAAATCATGTATTAATTTGGTGAAAATACATATGTTCCAATACATAAGGTTGCTAACTTTTCCAATATGGATGAAGATGACATTGAGTTGGAACCAGAACAAAATTTAAGAAATTGGGAAGAAATCATTCCAGAAGTCCAGCGGCGACGAATAGAAGAGGAGGAAAGGCAAAAAGAGCTCGAAGAAATATATATGCTCCCAAGGATGAGAAAGTGTGCAAAACAGGTATCTCTGAGGTTTGACCAATTAACTTTGGTTTTTGTTGGTGGTGATGATTAGTTTGTTTTTTCATTACTCTTCTTTTGGCTTGTACTTTTGGGTTGGGTGATTTTCACACATGACACCTCCCACACCTACTCCCTCCCTCATTTTTGTCAGGCTAGATAACACATTAAAAAAATGTTTTAGTCACATAGCTTTGAACTACTTAACCTGAAATTCCAGATCAGCTTTAATGGAAGTGAAAGGAGACACAGTAGGAGCAGAAGGTATCTGGATCTGATAGTGACTCCATCTCAGAAAGGAAACGACCAAGAAAACGTGACGACCACGAACTATTCCTCGCGAAAATATTAAAAGGATTTAGCGATGCAGAGATTAGGCGGTAAGATGTGGGGGGATGTGCATGTTTTAAGGGACAAAACATATTTTTTTATCATTTTAGAGTTTGAAAATATGGAAAACAGTCTGGATAACCTGAACTTAGTTAAAAAGTTTATTCTAGGCATTTAAGGCTTTACTCTGTAGTTTGGGGTGCTAACATAAGGAACTGTTATGTCCAGAATTTGAACATTTGGTTTGAAAAATGTTTCCAGTTGTTTTACAGTCTTTTAGTAGGTATTCTTCTTCCTGTATCCCCTGAAGGCAGTGATTTTAAAAAAACAGTTTCAGTTTCTAAAATGGGTGAGGATTTTTTTTAACCCCACAAGCAAAATATTGTAATTCCCATCATTTAACCTACAAACTGTAGTTGAAGAAACGATAGACACGTTTTTATGGAAATACCTACAAAAGATTCAGTGAGTTTTGGTTTTTTTTTTTAATTTTCTTGCCATTGTAATTGAATTAATGTTATATAATGATTTTTAAACTAAAAGAAACAAATAATCAATTTTGATAAGTTGTTGTGGTTTAACCTTGGTAGGCAGCTAAGCGCTACACAGCTGCTCGTTCAGTCTCCCCCAGAGGGACTGGGGAGAGAATCAGAAGGGTAAAAATGAGAAAAAAAGCCGTGGGTTGAGATAAAGATAGTTTAATAGGCAAAGCAAAACAAGGAATTCATTCACTACTTCCTTTTAGCAGGCAGGTAATTCCCAGAAAGCAGGGCTCCATCATGCATAACAGTTGCCCAGAGAGGTTGTGAATGCTCCATCCCTGGCAGTGTTCAAGGCCATATGGTTTAGTTCTAATATGGTTTAGTGTGAGGTGTCCCTGCCATGACAGGGGGGTTGGAACCAGATGATCTTAAGGTCCTTTCCAACCCTAACTATTCTATGATTCTATGATGATTCTAAGACAGATACCATAACACCAAACGTCCCTTCTCCCTCCTTCTTCCCCCATCTTTCTATTGCTGAGCATGACATCATGTGATGTGGAATATCCCTTGGGTCAGTTGGGGTCAGCTGTCCTGGCTGTGTCCCTTCCCAACTTCTTGTGTACCCCCAGCCTACTTGCTGATGGGATGGTGTGAGGAGCAAAAAAAGCCTTGACTCTGTGTAAGCACTGCTCAGCAATAACAAAAACATCCCTGTGTTAGCAATACTGCTTTGGTCAAAAATCCAAAACATACTAGCAGGTATGGTGCTCTGAAGAAAATTAACTTTATCTAATCAAAAACCAATACATAATTGATTTCGTACAGCTGGTCCCATCAATATTCGGTGCTAAAAATGCTTCTGTGATAGAAGGAGGAGAAATTATTTTGCTTTACATAGCTTGGTTTGTGAAATGCTACTTTGCTTCTGGAATTCAAGCATTCATGCTTCTCTAAAATAATGTAAAGCTTATAAAATATGTTTGATTATATAAATAGCCTTAAAGACCCTTGTTTCCTTTTCATCTAACATATGCTTTTTGTCATATGTTTGTCAAACAAAAAGCAGCTTTTTGTTTGCTGCTTTTGTCAGGGGTATTGTGCTTGCATTCCTTTATCTTTCATGTTATGTTTTCTTTAAGTCTTAAAATCACCTTAAAGTTGTAGCTAGCTCCTCTTTATTATGAGAGGCCTAACATAATCTCTGATCTCTCAATTTACTGTAAATCCACATTTGTTTTTTTTATTAGACACATCACATTGCTGAATATTTTGTCTTCTGAAACTAATTAGTAATTTTTGAAATAAATTCTATCTTCTATTGCTTTATTTACATCAGTTATTAAGCCAAATAGAACTGGCTTTAAATGTGGGTTATCTTGGTATACTAAGCTGTCCTGCTCTCTAGTTCTTATTTTCTTTGCATTGTCCACATAGCCTTGTACTAAGACTTTACAAATACATTTTTAAAACCAGTGTAGTTAAGCATACATTTTTTAACTGCAAAATTATTTTCTGTTACTAGATTTATCAAGAGTTACAAAAAATTTGGTGGCCCACTTGAAAGGTAAACTTATTTTATTATGTTTGTATAGCAACTTGGAACCTTGTTTTCATTAAAATTAGAACAGTGCACCAAGAAACTGAAGAGAAAATGATGTGCTTAATCTTTTGCCTCGACTATAACATGATTTATTTTTTTTTCCCCCTTTCTTCATATGTGGTATGTATGTAGACAGCCAGTTCACCAAATCTTTAAATTTTGTAAGACTGCTTGGGGTTTTCTTATACTTCACGTACTGTCTTGTTCAATCTACATTAGTGACAATTGTTCAGTTTTCTTGTTTGATACAATGGATAAACCCACAGGCTTTCAACAGATTAACTGCTAGTTTTGCATTTTTCTCATTGTCAGTTCTTATTTTAAGCTTTCTCTATTACTCTGCGTTTTGAGAATAATTTCCCACCTTCATTTTCTTTAATAGTATTTATAGCCTATATGATTTTATTATGTAGTTCCTTTTCTGTTTGAAAGAATGTGTAGTAATGTAACTTAAAACTGTATAGTTAGGGACCTTTATAGTTCCTGTTGTATTGTCTTCTATGTGATGAAACACTCTTTTTTTATAGTTTCTATATTCTTTTCTATAGCTGCTTTTAACTGCATGGATCAAAACTGTACACAGCGTAGCAAGTGTGGGTGAATGATAAATTACATGTTCACTTCTCTAGTTTCAAAATCTGAAGGAGTCATTCATAATACTAAAGTTTTAGAGCTGTAAAAACATATTTGTTTTCTTACAGGTTAGATGCTATAGCTAGAGATGCTGAGCTAGTTGATAAATCTGAGATGGACCTTAGATGTCTGGGAGAACTTTTACATAATGGATGCATTAAGGCTTTAAATGACAATTCCTTTGGACAAGAAAGAGCAGGTAAAGTGTGTTTGGGGGGGGTGGAGGAGAGGAATAAAAAGTGTCAAGAGATCTGTCACTTTAAATAATAATTTAATTATTTTAAAATAATATTTAATTATTGATTTTAATAATAATTTAATTATTTTAATAATAATTCTTGCACTCTGATTAAATCAGAACAGTAGTGTTAGCGGAAAAGATTAACAAAGTGTTAACATGCTAGGTGATATAAAAAAATTATTGTAGTAAAAACTTTTTTAGTTTTGTTTATTGCCCCACTTTCCCTAAGTGAATCGTCGCAGTAGAATGTAGCATGCTTTTGCTTTACTGTGAAATTTAAAATTAGTCTTCTATTATTATCTTGAAGACCTTGAGATTATGGTGATATGGTTTAGTGTGAGGTGTCCCTGCCCATGGCAGGGAGGGTGAAACTAGATGATCTTAAGGTCCTTTCCAACCCTAGCTATTCTATGATTCTATGATTATGAAGAAGTCTTTTACTATAATTGAACGTCTGCTGCTATAGCATCAAACTTTTTTTTTTGTGCTTGTATATAATATACACATAGTGGCTAAATATTTTAATAATTTGGTCCTTTATTTTAAGTGGGTAGACTTGGGAAAGTTAAAGGCCCAACATTCCGAATATCAGGAGTGCAGGTGAATGCAAAGCTAGTCATCTCTCATGAAGAAGAGTTGGCACCATTGCACAAATCCATTCCTTCAGATCCAGAAGAAAGAAAAAGGTATTGTGTGGCATGTTCCCCTCTCCCTTGCTAAGGCTGAGAAGATCGCTCATTTATTTTTCTAATTTATTTCTACTAGATATGTCATCCCATGCCACACTAAGGCAGCTCATTTTGATATAGATTGGTGTAAGGAAGATGATTCCAATCTGTTAATAGGTATCTATGAATATGGCTATGGCAGCTGGAAATGATAAAAATGGACCCTGATCTCAGTTTGACACAGAAGGTATGTCATCTACAAAATTTCATCAAGGCTTTTTTTTTTTTTTATTTATTTATTTTTTTTTAGGTAACAATGCTAATAAGAACAATTACTGAAAGAGCTTATTTTATGATAACTGAAAATGCACAGAAGTTAGGTCAGTTGTACTCCTTTGTATCCTGGTAAATTATTAGATTTCAAGATTTTGTGTATTCAGTTGATGTATGCCTTCTTAGAACCTATTATGTTTCTGTATTTCTATTTATTTGGATCTCTGTCACTTGGGTTCTTTCTCTTCTGTTTTTTGCTTTCCTAGTTTAAATGCTCTAGTTTTGTTAATTTTATTCTCGATCTTTTGGAGGGAAGGTTGTTTTGGGGTTTTACTTTGGTTTTCCTGTTCCTGGTTTCTTTGCTTGAAACTCATTCGCAACAAGAGAATAGATTAGAATTAGCGCAATAGCTGCTTAGAAGTAGTGAGAAACATAGGGAAAGACTGGAGTGAAGCAAATTCAGTGACATTGCCAACAACCTGTAACTTTGGGATTTGAGGAGCCAGGGTTGTATACAAAGCTGTTTAATGATATCCTGCCCCTGCTTTCCATTTAGTTGCTTGTTTTATGGAAACACTAATTTATATTTGTGGCTTCTGAAATATCCTGTGGTAATGAGTTAATGCATTTAGAAGCACAAAGCAGAGCTAGGAGACCTGTGTATGACAGTAATATAGGACCTCTGCACTTTTTAGATAAACTATGAGAGTGGAAACAAAAATCTGAGGCTAGTTTCTTGTAAACTTTGTGAGACCATTTCCAAGACTACGTTATTTGTGTGTTTGGGGGAAAAAAATTTTTCATTCCTTGAAGCATGTTGGCATATTGATCAGTTATAGTTGGATTGGGGTTATTTTTTACCTTTTTTTTAATTCAGCTTTTCCTGTTCTCAGTGTTCAAGACTAGCAGCTTCCTAATTTGATAATGTATACTTTTAGTTGATACTACCACTGCTTTTCTCAGATTTTACCTGATGATCCAGATAAGAAACCCCAAGCCAAGCAGTTACAGACCCGTGCAGATTACCTCATTAAATTGCTGAATAAAGACCTCGCAAGAAAAGAAGCACAAAGACTTACTGGTGTAGTAAGTAAAGCTTGATATTCAGTACTGAGATAACATAATGTTTATGGGCATGTCAGCAGATACTTGTTTTATTCTTACTTCCACTCTTCTTTGCTTTGTGTAATTTTTCTCCGTATTGCTAATTATATTATATGAGGCTACCTCAAGGAGTGAATTGCAAGTTTAATATTGTTTTATTCTCTCTTATTTGTATATATTCTCTACTGTTGCATTAGGCTCAGTCTCCAGTCCTGAGAAAAGTCATGGTCATTAGTGGCAATAAATAAAATTCACGCTTTCTTTAACATAAAAAACAAATCTTTTTCTGCAACTGTGGTTCAAAGACACTTGTTGGTTGACATACTAAAGGTACTAATTTGCATTCAGGGCAATTTAAAGAGGAGGAAAACAAGAACTAAGAAGAACAGAGCAACAAAGGCTGCAAAAATTAAAGAAGAAATAAAAAGTGATTCCTCATCACCACCCTCAGAAAAATCTGATGAAGATAACGAGGTAAATGTCATTCATATGGTAAAGATGGCTATTCAGTTGCTTCTATTAGTAACGCTCTTTCTGTTTGATCTTCTGTTTGACTTAATAAAACTGAAGCACTTGAATGGCATCCTCCTTCTGTGGTAGTTAATATTGCATCAATATAATCACATGGAAGATTATATCTATTTTAATTTAATAAGCTTGTAGTTCAGACATTATGATTAGTTTTCCAAATTATGACATCATAAAATAAGGTTGCCACCCAGTTACAAGTGACATTGTGCAATTTCAATATTCTTTAAAGACGAGCATTGTGTCTGCTAGAAATGCAATTTTTAATGTAATTTTTATCTGAAGATAAAACTAACATTTCTGACTAACCCATTATTACTACTGATAATGATTCTTCAGGTAGCAACTTAAGTTCAGGCTCAGGAAAAAAAATCAAGCTTGATTAGTAAGAACAGTGCGAATAAATGATGTTTTCAGACATGCTAGTAAATGCTTCTGTTTATCTCAGGGTTTTCATTATACTAATAGACCACTTAACTTTGTTATGTTTTATGAAGTCTTGGATGCAGTGATCATGAGATGGTCAAATTTGAGGTCCTCAAGACAGTGAGAAGAGCGTGCAGTAAGCTCACTGCCCTGGACTTCAGGAGAGCAGACTTTGGGCTCTTCAGGAACCTGCTTAGCAAGGTTCCATGGGATATAGCCTTAGAGGGCAAGGGGGCCCAAGACTCTTGGTTAATATTCAAGGATCACCTGCTACAGGCTCAGGAGTGTTGCATCCCGACCAGAAGGAAGTGCAGCAGGAGGGCCAGGAGACCTCCTTGGATGGATAAGGAGCTGCTGAGAAAAATTCACAAGAAAAAAGAGGCTTATAAAAGGTGGAAACAAGGACAGGTGGCCTGGGATGAATACAGGGATGTTGTCAGGGTAGTTAGGGACCAAGTTAGGAAAGCTAAGGCCCAACTGGAGCTAAACTTGGCAATGGATGTTAAAGATAATAGGAAGGGATTTTATAGGTATGTAGCGGCTAAAAAACAGACTAAGGACAATGTAAGCCCCTTTGGAAGCTTTTGGGAGAACTGGCTACACAGGACTTGGAGAAGGCTGAGGTTCTGAATGGCTTCTTTGCCTCGGTCTTCACTGGCAAAGGCTCTGACCGCAGCACCCGAGTCTTGGAAGGCGGACGCAGGGACTGTGAAAACGAAGACCTTGGGCCCACTGTACATGAGGATCTGGTTCGAGACCATCTTAAGAACCTGAATGTACACAAGTCCATGGGACCTGATGAAATCCATCCGCGGGTCCTGAAGGAGCTGGCGAATGAAGTTGCAAAGCCACTGGCCATCATATTTGAAAAATCATGGCAGTCGGGTGAAGTTCCTGACGACTGGAAAAAGGGAAATATAACCCCCATTTTCAAGAAGGGGAAAATGGATGACCTGGGGAATTACAGACCAGTCAGTCTCACCTCTGTGCCTGGCAAAATCTTGGAGCTGATTCTTTTGGAAGGCATGCTAGGGCACATGAAAAACAACAAGGTGCTTGGTGACAGCCAGCATGGCTTTACTAGGGGAAAATCCTGCCTGACCAATTTGGTGGCCTTCTATGACGGGGCTACAAAAGTGATGGACAGGGGTGGAGCAGTTGACGCCATCTACCTGGACTTGTGCGAAGCGTTCGACACTGTCCCACACGACCTCCTTGTCTCTAAATTGGAGTGTCATCAATTTGATAGGTGGACCACTCGGTGGATAAAGAACTGGCTGGATGGTCGCACTCAAAGAGTTGTGCTCAACGGTTCAATGTCCGTCTGGAGACCAGTAACGAGTGGTGTCCCTCAGGGATCGGTGTTGGGACCGCTCTTGTTTAATATCTTTGTCGCTGACATGGACAATGGAATTGAGTGCGCCCTCAGCAAGTTTGTCGCTGACACCAAGCTGTGTGGTTCGGTTGATACACTGGAGGGAAGGAATGCCATTCAGAGGGACCTTGACATGCTTGCGAGGTGGGCTGATGCCAACCTCATGAAGTTTAACCATGCCAAGTGCAAGGTCCTACACCTGGGTGGGAGCAATCCCAGGCACAACTACAGGTTGGGCAAAAAGGAAATTCATAGTAGTCTTGCAGAAAAGGACTTGGGGGTGTTAGTCAATGAAAAAATGAACATGAGCCAGCAGTGTGCACTCACAGCCCAGAGGGCCAACCGTATCCTGGGCTGCATCAAGAGGAGCGTGACCAGCAGGTCGAAGGAGGTGATCCTGCCCCTCTACTCTGCTCTTGTGAGACCTCACTTGGAGTATTGTGTGCAGTTCTGGTGTCCTCAACGTAAAAAGGACATGGTACTGTTAGAACAAGTCCAGAGGAGGGCCACGAGGATGATCAGGGGACTGGAGCACCTCCCATATGAAGACAGGCTGAGAAAGTTGGGGCTGTTCAGCCTGGAGAAGAGAAGGCTGCGTGGAGTCCTCTTTAGCAGCCGTCCAGTATCTGAAGGGGGCCTGCATGGATGCTGGTGAGGGACTATTCATTAGGGACTGTAGTGATAGGACAAGGGGTAATGGGTTGAAACTTAAACAGCAGAGGTTTAGACTTGATATAAGGAAGAAATTCTTTACTGTTAGGGTGGTGAGGTACTGGAATGGGTTGCCCAGGGAGGTAGTGAATGCTCCATCCCTGGCGGTATTCAAGACCAGGTTGGATGAAGACTTGGGTGATATGGATTAGTGTGAGGTGTCCCTGCCCATGGCAAGGGGGTTGGAACTAGATGATCTTGAGGTCCTTTCCAATCCTAACTATTCTATGATTCTATGTATTCCTTTAGTCCTCTGTTTTTGTTGGGTCATTTATTTAAATTTATCACACAGCAGAAACCACTAGAGAGAAATAAAAAAACAAAACACAACAATAAAAAAACAACAGATGACATTTAGGGGCCATGATGCACCTAATATTCTCATTTTGAAGTAGCTGAAAGAACAGTAGGTTCTTCAGAACAGCTGGAAAAAAGAAGGTTGGAACTATTTTCCTTTTCCTGTAGCTATAAATGTTTAATTTGTGGTCAGTAAAAGGTGACTGGAACAAAGCTAAGCAGAACACAGGTCTTTAACCATCACCATAGCCTGAAAAATCAGCTCAGTCTTGTGATGCCTACTTCCTTATTTTTTTTTAGCTCTTTGCAGCTTTACCTTTTACAGGGGCAGATTTCTTTGGGGATTTGAAAGTTAAATGGACTTAATTTCTCACACCCCCCATTACCCCTGCCCAATCAGTACTTGTTTTGTGTCACATCAAGGAAATGAGTACTCCTCATTTTGTTTCATAACTGCATCCAGCTCCATTTGATAGGTGTTAAACCGAAGTCTAAAGAGATCACACACAGATAAAAAGTGCATTTTAACCTGATAGTTACAAAACTTGTATAGTTAGGAAATCAATTTGATGACATATATGCTTGTGTGTTGCAGAATGAGATTGTTACAGTGAAGCATCCACATAAAAAAATAAAAGCAGAAGAAGAAAATGAAGAAAAGCCTGAGTCAGATATTGGTATAAAAAAGGAAGCTGAAGAAAAAAGAGAGACAAAGGAAAAAGAAAATAAGAGGGATTTGAAAAGGGAGAAAAAAGAAAAAGAGGATAAGAAAGAATTAAAAAATATTAAAGAAAAGAGAGAATACAAATTAAAAGAATCCACACTGAAAGAAAAAGAAGCAAAGGAAGTAAAGGTAACTAGGTTTATTTTTCTTATATAGTACTAGAAAAGGCCAACAGGATTCTGTGAATGATTTTGAGTAGAAAAGGTATTTTGAATCATTTACTTTACAGCTCTCATTTCATTGAAATCTTTTTCATCATTTGAAGTTTTATTTTTGCCACTTGTAACTCTAAGGGCAGGCAACTGAAATAGGAAATTGCCCCTTTAAGATGCATAGCTTAGTGGGACTTGAGAGTACAAGGGGTGCAAGAAATTTGTCCATTCTCCTCTATCCCTCAGAGAGAGAAAAGTAAAGGTGCTGTCACTGAATGTCAGATTTTTTTTTTGTTATTGAAGAGAATACAGAAATTACAGTGATTGCCTAATTGCAGTATAATTCCAGCCCCCAAATAAGGTTTGCTTATCAGATACATTTTCATATTTTGTTCTTAGGTAAATGAAATCAAATCTGAAAATAAAGAAAAAAATAGAAAAGTTTCACTGTTGGATATTCCAGTTCATATTACTGCAATTAGTGAACCAGTTCCTATATCTGAAGAATCTGAAGAACTGGATCAGAAGACATTCAGTGTGGTATGTCCCTTGTTGATAACTTTTTTACACTTGATATGCTAAATGAACACAATTTCTGATATTCTTGATTCTGCTATTAGGTTTTATAACACAGATATCTCTTGCCAGTAAAAGATTAGATCTGTGAAGGTTTATCGACACTATACTAAAGTCAGCAGCTCTATTTTATTGCATTCATGCAGTATAGTGAAGAGTATTTGTCTAGTTGTCTGTGCACTGAATAGTTTTAAAATACAGACTGTGAAGATCCATCCTCAAGAATAATTCATGGATACGGCTTCTTAAAGGACAGAAGTGAATGAATTTTAAAGCAGTTGCTGTAGTGTCTGGCTGGGCCTTATCAAATACCTCTTTGTTCTTTGTAAGCTAACGAGAAATGAAGTTTCAAAGTTGCGCTTGAAGTATTACAGACTTGTTGCATTAGAGAGAGGAAGGAACAAATCTGTTCTGGAAGGTATATTCTTCATTATGCCATGGTCAAATGTAGTATAATTAGCATGTTTACCTTTTTAAATGAAATTACTGCTGTGGGTTGTTGAGGCTAACTCATTTAACTTCTTGTCTAACTTGTGACAGGTAAACGTATGCATTTCATCTTTTTACCTTACCACTGTGACTGAATGTGATGAGTTGAGAGTTTATGGGTGAGGATTAACGGAGAGGCTAATATGGGAGACACTGTTGTGGGTGTTTACTATAGGCCACCCGATCAGGAGGAGAAAGTTGATGAGGCCTTCTATGGGCAGCTGGAAATAGCCTCACAGTCCAAGGCACTGGTTCTCCTGGGGGATTTAAACCACCCAGTTAGTTCTTGGAGGGGCAACATGGCCCAGCACACAGTCCAGGGAGTTCTTGCACATCATGGAAGATAACTTTTTGTTACAAGTGGTAGAGGAGCCAAGGAGGAAAGGTGTGTTGCTGGACCTTGTACTAACAAATCAAGAGGGAATTGGTTGAAAACGGAAAGCTTGGGGCAGCCTTGGCTGTAGCGATTATGAGATGGTGGATCCTGCTTGGGGGAAGCAAAACAGTAAGCAGAATTCCAACCTTAAACTTCCCAAGAGCTAACATCAGTTTCTTCAAAGACATACTTAGAGGAATCCCATGGGATAGGGCTCTAGAAGAGAAGGGAGTCCAAGAGAGCTGGTTGATATTTAAACACCACTTCCTCCAAGCTCAAGACCAGTGTATACCCATGATGAAGAAATCAAGCAAAGGGGGCAGGAGACCTGCATGAATGAGCAGGGAGCTCCTAGTTAATCTCAAACAGAAGAAAGAAATTTATGAGAAGTGGAAAAAGGGACAGGCCACATGAGAGGACTATAGGAATGTCATCAGGGTATGCAGGGATATGACAAGGAAGGCCAAGGCCCACTTAGAATTGAGCCTGGCAAAGGACATCAAGGACAACAAGAAGGGCTTCGACAAGTATATCAACAGCAAAAGGAAGATGACGGAAAATGTGGGCCCGCTGCTAAATCAGATGGGTGTCCTGGTAACAGAAGACACAGAAAAGGCCGCCTTACTGAATGCTGCCTTTGCTTCAGTCTTTACTGCTGAAGATGGCTCTCAGGAGTCCCAGAAATCGGAGGTAAGTAAAAAGGCTGGAGAATGAAGACTTTGCCCTAGTCATAGAGGGTTGGGTTAGAGATCAGCTAGACAGAATTAAGACTTATAAATCCAAGGGCCCTGATGGGATGCACCCAAGGGTGCTGAGGGAGCTGGCAGATATTGTTCATCTGCTGCTCTCCATCATCTTTGAGAAATCATGGAGAATGAGAGAGGTGCCTGATGACTGGAGGAAGGCAAATGTTACTCCCATTTTCAAAAATGGCAAGAAGGAGAACCTGGGAAACTACTGTTACTCAGCCTCACCTCCATCCCTAGAAAGGTGATGGGACAGGTCATTCTGGAGGTCATTACCACACATGTAGAAGAGAAGGTCATCAGGAGTAGTCAGCATGGATTCACCAAGGGTAAATCTTGCTTGACCAATCTGATAGTCTTTTATGATTACATTGTAGGGTGGGTCAAAGAGGGGAGAGCAATGGATGTTACCTTCCTTGACTTTAGCAAGGCTTTTGACACTGTCTTCCATAACCTCCTCATAGGTAAGCTTAGGAAACGTGGGTTAGATGAATGGACAGTGAAGTGGATCAAAAACTGGCTGAATGGCAGAGTTCACACATCAGCAGAGTAGCATCCAGTTGGAGGCCTGTAGTCAATGGTCTTCCCCAGGGATCAAGACTGGGTTTAGTCTTATTCAACTTGTATATCAATGATAACAAGGATGAAGGGCTGGAGTCTACCCTGATCAAGTTTGCTGATGACACAAAGCTGTGGGGAGTGGTTGATACACCTGAAGGCTGTGCTGCCATTCAGCCAGACCTTGATAGGCTGGAGAATTGGGAGGAGAAAAACCTAATGAGCTTCAACAAGGGCAAGCATATGGGCACCTGGGGAGAAAGAACCCCAATTACCAGTACAGGCTGGCCTACTAGAGAGCAGTTCAGCTGAGGAGGATCTGGGAGTATTGGTAGATGATAAGTTGACTGAGCCTGCAGTGTGTCCTTGTGGTCAGGAAGACCAGTGGTATCCTGAGGTGCCTTGGAAGGAACGTGGCCAGCAAGTTGAGGAGGTGATCATTCCCCTCTTCTCAACCCTTGTGAGGCCACATCTGGAGTACTGTGTTCAATTCTGGGCTCTTCAGTACAAGAAAAACAAGGAGCTACTGGAGAGGGTCCAGCGGAGGGCCACAAGGGTGTTCAGGGGTCTGGAGCATCTTTCTTAGGAGGAGAGATTGTGGGAGTTGGGTCTGTTTTAGTCAAGAGAAGACTGAGAGGGGGTCTCATTAATGCATATCTCAAAGGCGGGTGCCAGGAGGATGGTGCTAGACTCTTTTCAGTGGTGCCCAATGAGAGGATGAGGAGCAATGGCCATAAACTACAACACAGAAAGTTTCACCTCAACATGAGGAAGAACTTCTTTACACTGAGGGTGGCAGAGCACTGGAACAGGCCGCCCTGGGGCCTCGTGGATTCTCCCTCTCTTTAGGCATTCAAAATTCTTTTGGATGTGTTCCTGTGTAACCTGCTCTAGGTGGCCCTGCTGTGGCAAGTGGGTTGGACTAGATGATTTCCAGAGGTCCCTTCCAACCCTAATGATTCTGTGAAAGGTATTGCCAAGCAAGTGTCTATAATTTAAAATATGCTAACTGGTTTATCTGCATTTACTATTGGCATGTTTGAATTGGTGTGAAAATTCAAGAATGCACATATGAAATATATCTATGGGTACCTCTGTGTTGTCATCACTGTTACTAGTTTAGGCACAGCTAAAGTAAGTTTATCCTATATATCTCAGTTTCTGTCAGTATCTGCATAGAAGTAGGGTTTATAAACTGCTCAGAGTAAGAATGCCGATCCTGTGTTGAATGCCAAGTTGAATTGTTTCAGAAAGTATCTTGTCCTGGTTTTAGCTGGGATAGAGTTCATTTTCTTCCTCATAGCTTGTACAGTGCCATGTCTTGGCTTTAGTCTGGGAATAATGCTGATAACACACCGATGTTTTAGTTGTTGCTAAGTAGCACTTACCCTGATCAAAGACTTTTCAAGTCTCTCATGCTCTGCCAGTGAGGAGGGGCACAAGAAGCCCAGAGGAAGCAGAGACAGGACACCTGACCCAAGTTAGCCAAAGGGATATTCCATATTGTGGCATGTCATGCTCAGTGTATAAATTAGGGAATGTTATGTGGAAGGCAGTGATCACTGCTCAGGTCGGGCTGGGTATCAGTTGGTGGGTGTGACCAACTGTATTGTGCACCACTTGTGATTTCTGAACTTTCATTTCTTTTGTTTTTTCCTACTATTCTCATTATTGTTATTATTGGTATTCTTTTCTATTATCACTGTATTTTATTTTACTTATTAAACTGTTTTTATTTCAACCTGCAGGTTTTCAGTTCTTTACATTTTTTATACTTTCAGGAGAGATTATTTCAGGAGAGGGTACTTGAAAGACCCAAAAGGGTACCGATGGGCTTTTGGTATAGCTGCCTTGGAGATGGAGGAAATTAAGCAGCTGCCCACATTGCCTGGTCTCTCAGAGGACCCTTCTGTTGTGGGGTTGCTGAAGGTCAAGGAACACAGCAGTGCACTGGTGGCAATATCGCACCAACCGAGACTTCCCGATTCACTTCCATAAGCTGATCTGTAGACAGGAGAGCAAAGTAGTGATCAGCAGGACCTCCTCACCCTCTAATAGCCCCATATGGCCAGTGCCGCCGCTGAGCGCTGCTGTACCAGACATATTAGAACTTCAATATGAATAACTGGAGTCAAAGGCAGCTAAGTGGTATGCCACAAGTGATATCTCCAATTCATTTTTTCTCATCCATTTGGCCACATTTTGCTTTTACTTGGAGAGACGTTCAGTACTCGGGGGGAAGCTCCAGAATACGTGCAATGCCTTGTTGACATCATTGTGTGAGGTGATACAGCAGAAGTTTCTGAGAAAGAAAAAAATAATCCAAATGCTTCTGAAAGCCTTTTTTTTTTCTGTAAAACAAAATAATGTCAGGGGACCTGCACAGGAGATTTAATTTTGGGGAATAATATGGCAAGATGGATGTCACCAGATCCCAGTAGTGTGATCAACAAATAACAGCAATGTCTCCACCAACTA
>NW_022994335.1:55000-63562 GCF_012275295.1 Melopsittacus undulatus | reverse complement strand
TTGAGATTGGACACAATTGGTTAAAAAGGGTTAGGGAGGTGCAAAACTGGGTTAGAAATGGACACAAATGGTTAAAAAGGGTTAGAGAGGTGCAAAACGGGTAGAAATGGCCAAAAATGGCTTGAAGGGAGTTAAAAATAGCTCAAAGTGGGTTAGAAACGGCCAAAGATCGGTTAAGAAGGGGTAGAGAAGCCTAAAAATGGGTTAGAGAAGGTTAAAACTGGGCCCAGATTTATTAGAGATGTGCAAAACCGGGTTAGAAAAGGAAAACTATGGCTTGAAACGGGTTGCAATTGGGAAAAAATGGTTTAGAAATAGCCAAACTTGGTTTGAAGATTTTTAGAGAAGAGCAAAATTGGGTTAGAAACGGCCAAAACCGGCTTAACAGTGATGAGAGAAGTGCAAAACCGTGTTAGAAATGGCCAAAAATGGCTTAAAACTGGAAAAGAACTTTGTTAGACAAGGCTAGAAATAGCTAAAAATGACTTCAAATGAGTTAGAAGTGAGTAAAAATAGGTTAGCAATGGTCAAAAATAGCTCAAAATGGGTGAGAAATGGGCAAAAGCAGTTTAGAAAAGGAAAAAAAAAGGCTGAAAATTGGTTATAAAGTGACAAAATCGTTTAGAGAAGGAAAAAAATGGCTAAAACGCGTTGAAAGTGGGCAAAAATGGTTTAGAAAGAGGAAAAAATGGCTTTATGAGGGATAGAGAGGTGCAAAACTGGGTTAGAGATGGACACAATTGGTTAAAAAGGGTTAGGGAGGTGCAAAACTGGGTTAGAAATGGACACAAATGGTTAAAAAGGGTTAGAGAGGTGCAAAACGGGTAGAAATGGCCAAAAATGGCTTGAAGGGAGTTAAAAATAGCTCAAAGTGGGTTAGAAATGGCCAAAGATCAGTTAAGAAGGGGTAGAGAAGCCCAAAAATGGGTTAGAGAAGGTTAAAACTGGGCCCAGATTTATTAGAGATGTGCAAAACCAGGGTTAGAAAAGGAAAACTATGGCTTGAAACGGGTTGCAATTGGGAAAAAATGGTTTAGAAATAGCCAAACTTGGTTTGAAGATTTTTAGAGAAGAGCAAAATTGGATTAGAAACGGCCAAAACCGGCTTAACAAGTGATGAGAGAAGTGCAAAACCGTGTTAGAAATGGCCAAAAATGGCTTAAAACTGGAAAAGAACTTTGTTAGACAAGGCTAGAAATAGCTAAAAATGACTTCAAATGAGTTAGAAGTGAGTAAAAATAGGTTAGCAATGGTCAAAAATAGCTCAAAATGGGTGAGAAATGGGCAAAAGCAGTTTAGAAAAGGAAAAAAAAAGGCTGAAAATTGGTTATAAAGTGACAAAATCGTTTAGAGAAGGAAAAAAAATGGCTAAAACGCGTTGAAAGTGGGCAAAAATGGTTTAGAAAGAGGAAAAAATGGCTTTATGAGGGATAGAGAGGTGCAAAACTGGGTTAGAGATGGACACAATTGGTTAAAAAGGGTTAGGGAGGTGCAAAACTGGGTTAGAAATGGACACAAATGGTTAAAAAGGGTTAGAGAGGTGCAAAACGGGTAGAAATGGCCACAAATGGCTTGAAGGGAGTTAAAAATAGCTCAAAGTGGGTTAGAAATGGCCAAAGATCGGTTAAGAAGGGGTAGAGAAGCCTAAAAATGGGTTAGAGAAGGTTAAAACTGGGCCCAGATTTATTAGAGATGTGCAAAACCGGGTTAGAAAATGAAAACTATGGCTTGAAACGGGTTGCAATTGGGAAAAAATGGTTTAGAAATAGCCAAACTTGGTTTGAAGATTTTTAGAGAAGAGCAAAATTGGGTTAGAAACGGCCAAAACCGGCTTAACAATGATGAGAGAAGTGCAAAACCGTGTTAGAAATGGCCAAAAATGGCTTAAAACTGGAAAAGAACTTTGTTAGACAAGGCTAGAAATAGCTAAAAATGACTTCAAATGAGTTAGAAGTGAGTAAAAATAGGTTAGCAATGGTCAAAAATAGCTCAAAATGGGTGAGAAATGGGCAAAAGCAGTTTAGAAAAGGAAAAAAAAAGGCTGAAAATTGGTTATAAAGTGACAAAATCGTTTAGAGAAGGAAAAAAATGGCTAAAACGCGTTGAAAGTGGGCAAAAATGGTTTAGAAAGAGGAAAAAATGGCTTTATGAGGGATAGAGAGGTGCAAAACTGGGTTAGAGATGGACACAATTGGTTAAAAAGGGTTAGGGAGGTGCAAAACTGGGTTAGAAATGGACACAAATGGTTTAAAAAGGGTTAGAGAGGTGCAAAACGGGTAGAAATGGCCAAAAATGGCTTGAAGGGAGTTAAAAATAGCTCAAAGTGGGTTAGAAATGGCCAAAGATCGGTTAAGAAGGGGTAGAGAAGCCCAAAAATGGGTTAGAGAAGGTTAAAACTGGGCCCAGATTTATTAGAGATGTGCAAAACCGGGTTAGAAAAGGAAAACTATGGCTTGAAACGGGTTGCAATTGGGAAAAAATGGTTTAGAAATAGCCAAACTTGGTTTGAAGATTTTAGAGAAGAGCAAAATTGGGTTAGAAACGGCCAAAACCGGCTTAACAGTGATGAGAGAAGTGCAAAACCGTGTTAGAAATGGCCAAAAATGGCTTAAAACTGGAAAAGAACTTTGTTAGACAAGGCTAGAAATAGCTAAAAATGACTTCAAATGAGTTAGAAGTGAGTAAAAATAGGTTAGCAATGGTCAAAAATAGCTCAAAATGGGTGAGAAATGGGCAAAAGCAGTTTAGAAAAGGAAAAAAAAAGGCTGAAAATTGGTTATAAAGTGACAAAATCGTTTAGAGAAGGAAAAAAAATGGCTAAAACGCGTTGAAAGTGGGCAAAAATGGTTTAGAAAGAGGAAAAAATGGCTTTATGAGGGATAGAGAGGTGCAAAACTGGGTTAGAGATGGACACAATTGGTTAAAAAGGGTTAGGGAGGTGCAAAACTGGGTTAGAAATGGACACAAATGGTTTAAAAAGGGTTAGAGAGGTGCAAAACGGGTAGAAATGGCCAAAAATGGCTTGAAGGGAGTTAAAAATAGCTCAAAGTGGGTTAGAAATGGCCAAAGATCAGTTAAGAAGGGGTAGAGAAGCCTAAAAATGGGTTAGAGAAGGTTAAAACTGGGCCCAGATTTATTAGAGATGTGCAAAACCGGGTTAGAAAAGGAAAACTATGGCTTGAAACGGGTTGCAATTGGGAAAAAATGGTTTAGAAATAGCCAAACTTGGTTTGAAGATTTTTAGAGAAGAGCAAAATTGGGTTAGAAACGGACCAAAACCGGCTTAACAATGATGAGAGAAGTGCAAAACCGTGTTAGAAATGGCCAAAAATGGCTTAAAACTGGAAAAGAACTTTGTTAGACAAGGCTAGAAATAGCTAAAAATGACTTCAAATGAGTTAGAAGTGAGTAAAAATAGGTTAGCAATGGTCAAAAATAGCTCAAAATGGGTGAGAAATGGGCAAAAGCAGTTTAGAAAAGGAAAAAAAAAGGCTGAAAATTGGTTATAAAGTGACAAAATCGTTTAGAGAAGGAAAAAAATGGCTAAAACGCGTTGAAAGTGGGCAAAAATGGTTTAGAAAGAGGAAAAAATGGCTTTATGAGGGATAGAGAGGTGCAAAACTGGGTTAGAGATGGACACAATTGGTTAAAAAGGGTTAGGGAGGTGCAAAACTGGGTTAGAAATGGACACAAATGGTTAAAAGGGTTAGAGAGGTGCAAAACGGGTAGAAATGGCCAAAAATGGCTTGAAGGGAGTTAAAAATAGCTCAAAGTGGGTTAGAAATGGCCAAAGATCGGTTAAGAAGGGGTAGAGAAGCCCAAAAATGGGTTAGAGAAGGTTAAAACTGGGCCCAGATTTATTAGAGATGTGCAAAACCGGGTTAGAAAAGGAAAACTATGGCTTGAAACGGGTTGCAATTGGGAAAAAAATGGTTTAGAAATAGCCAAACTTGGTTTGAAGATTTTTAGAGAAGAGCAAAATTGGGTTAGAAACGACCAAAACCGGCTTAACAGTGATGAGAGAAGTGCAAAACCGTGTTAGAAATGGCCAAAAATGGCTTAAAACTGGAAAAGAACTTTGTTAGACAAGGCTAGAAATAGCTAAAAATGACTTCAAATGAGTTAGAAGTGAGTAAAAATAGGTTAGCAATGGTCAAAAATAGCTCAAAATGGGTGAGAAATGGGCAAAAGCAGTTTAGAAAAGGAAAAAAAAAGGCTGAAAATTGGTTATAAAGTGACAAAATCGTTTAGAGAAGGAAAAAAAATGGCTAAAACGCGTTGAAAGTGGGCAAAAATGGTTTAGAAAGAGGAAAAAAATGGCTTTATGAGGGATAGAGAGGTGCAAAACTGGGTTAGAGATGGACACAATTGGTTAAAAAGGGTTAGGGAGGTGCAAAACTGGGTTAGAAATGGACACAAATGGTTAAAAAGGGTTAGAGAGGTGCAAAACGGGTAGAAATGGCCAAAAATGGCTTGAAGGGAGTTAAAAATAGCTCAAAGTGGGTTAGAAATGGCCAAAGATCGGTTAAGAAGGGGTAGAGAAGCCCAAAAATGGGTTAGAGAAGGTTAAAACTGGGCCCAGATTTATTAGAGATGTGCAAAACCGGGTTAGAAAAGGAAAACTATGGCTTGAAACGGGTTGCAATTGGGAAAAAATGGTTTAGAAATAGCCAAACTTGGTTTGAAGATTTTTAGAGAAGAGCAAAATTGGGTTAGAAACGGACCAAAACCGGCTTAACAAGTGATGAGAGAAGTGCAAAACCGTGTTAGAAATGGCCAAAAATGGCTTAAAACTGGAAAAGAACTTTGTTAGACAAGGCTAGAAATAGCTAAAAATGACTTCAAATGAGTTAGAAGTGAGTAAAAATAGGTTAGCAATGGTCAAAAATAGCTCAAAATGGGTGAGAAATGGGCAAAAGCAGTTTAGAAAAGGAAAAAAAAAGGCTGAAAATTGGTTATAAAGTGACAAAATCGTTTAGAGAAGGAAAAAAAATGGCTAAAACGCGTTGAAAGTGGGCAAAAATGGTTTAGAAAGAGGAAAAAATGGCTTTATGAGGGATAGAGAGGTGCAAAACTGGGTTAGAGATGGACACAATTGGTTAAAAAGGGTTAGGGAGGTGCAAAACTGGGTTAGAAATGGACACAAATGGTTTAAAAAGGGTTAGAGAGGTGCAAAACGGGTAGAAATGGCCAAAAATGGCTTGAAGGGAGTTAAAAATAGCTCAAAGTGGGTTAGAAATGGCCAAAGATCGGTTAAGAAGGGGTAGAGAAGCCCAAAAATGGGTTAGAGAAGGTTAAAACTGGGCCCAGATTTATTAGAGATGTGCAAAACCGGGTTAGAAAAGGAAAACTATGGCTTGAAACGGGTTGCAATTGGGAAAAAATGGTTTAGAAATAGCCAAACTTGGTTTGAAGATTTTTAGAGAAGAGCAAAATTGGGTTAGAAACGACCAAAACCGGCTTAACAAGTGATGAGAGAAGTGCAAAACCGTGTTAGAAATGGCCAAAAATGGCTTAAAACTGGAAAAGAACTTTGTTAGACAAGGCTAGAAATAGCTAAAAATGACTTCAAATGAGTTAGAAGTGAGTAAAAATAGGTTAGCAATGGTCAAAAATAGCTCAAAATGGGTGAGAAATGGGCAAAAGCAGTTTAGAAAAGGAAAAAAAAAGGCTGAAAATTGGTTATAAAGTGACAAAATCGTTTAGAGAAGGAAAAAAATGGCTAAAACGCGTTGAAAGTGGGCAAAAATGGTTTAGAAAGAGGAAAAAATGGCTTTATGAGGGATAGAGAGGTGCAAAACTGGGTTAGAGATGGACACAATTGGTTAAAAAGGGTTAGGGAGGTGCAAAACTGGGTTAGAAATGGACACAAATGGTTAAAAAGGGTTAGAGAGGTGCAAAACGGGTAGAAATGGCCAAAAATGGCTTGAAGGGAGTTAAAAATAGCTCAAAGTGGGTTAGAAATGGCCAAAGATCGGTTAAGAAGGGGTAGAGAAGCCTAAAAATGGGTTAGAGAAGGTTAAAACTGGGCCCAGATTTATTAGAGATGTGCAAAACCGGGTTAGAAAATGAAAACTATGGCTTGAAACGGGTTGCAATTGGGAAAAAATGGTTTAGAAATAGCCAAACTTGGTTTGAAGATTTTTAGAGAAGAGCAAAATTGGGTTAGAAACGACCAAAACCGGCTTAACAAGTGATGAGAGAAGTGCAAAACCGTGTTAGAAATGGCCAAAAATGGCTTAAAACTGGAAAAGAACTTTGTTAGACAAGGCTAGAAATAGCTAAAAATGACTTCAAATGAGTTAGAAGTGAGTAAAAATAGGTTAGCAATGGTCAAAAATAGCTCAAAATGGGTGAGAAATGGGCAAAAGCAGTTTAGAAAAGGAAAAAAAAAGGCTGAAAATTGGTTATAAAGTGACAAAATCGTTTAGAGAAGGAAAAAAATGGCTAAAACGCGTTGAAAGTGGGCAAAAATGGTTTAGAAAGAGGAAAAAATGGCTTTATGAGGGATAGAGAGGTGCAAAACTGGGTTAGAGATGGACACAATTGGTTAAAAAGGGTTAGGGAGGTGCAAAACTGGGTTAGAAATGGACACAAATGGTTTAAAAAGGGTTAGAGAGGTGCAAAACGGGTAGAAATGGCCAAAAATGGCTTGAAGGGAGTTAAAAATAGCTCAAAGTGGGTTAGAAATGGCCAAAGATCGGTTAAGAAGGGGTAGAGAAGCCCAAAAATGGGTTAGAGAAGGTTAAAACTGGGCCCAGATTTATTAGAGATGTGCAAAACCGGGTTAGAAAAGGAAAACTATGGCTTGAAACGGGTTGCAATTGGGAAAAAATGGTTTAGAAATAGCCAAACTTGGTTTGAAGATTTTTAGAGAAGAGCAAAATTGGGTTAGAAACGGCCAAAACCGGCTTAACAGTGATGAGAGAAGTGCAAAACCGTGTTAGAAATGGCCAAAAATGGCTTAAAACTGGAAAAGAACTTTGTTAGACAAGGCTAGAAATAGCTAAAAATGACTTCAAATGAGTTAGAAGTGAGTAAAAATAGGTTAGCAATGGTCAAAAATAGCTCAAAATGGGTGAGAAATGGGCAAAAGCAGTTTAGAAAAGGAAAAAAAAAGGCTGAAAATTGGTTATAAAGTGACAAAATCGTTTAGAGAAGGAAAAAAAATGGCTAAAACGCGTTGAAAGTGGGCAAAAATGGTTTAGAAAGAGGAAAAAAATGGCTTTATGAGGGATAGAGAGGTGCAAAACTGGGTTAGAGATGGACACAATTGGTTAAAAAGGGTTAGGGAGGTGCAAAACTGGGTTAGAAATGGACACAAATGGTTTAAAAAGGGTTAGAGAGGTGCAAAACGGGTAGAAATGGCCAAAAATGGCTTGAAGGGAGTTAAAAATAGCTCAAAGTGGGTTAGAAATGGCCAAAGATCGGTTAAGAAGGGGTAGAGAAGCCCAAAAATGGGTTAGAGAAGGTTAAAACTGGGCCCAGATTTATTAGAGATGTGCAAAACCGGGTTAGAAAAGGAAAACTATGGCTTGAAACGGGTTGCAATTGGGAAAAAATGGTTTAGAAATAGCCAAACTTGGTTTGAAGATTTTTAGAGAAGAGCAAAATTGGGTTAGAAACGGCCAAAACCGGCTTAACAGTGATGAGAGAAGTGCAAAACCGTGTTAGAAATGGCCAAAAATGGCTTAAAACTGGAAAAGAACTTTGTTAGACAAGGCTAGAAATAGCTAAAAATGACTTCAAATGAGTTAGAAGTGAGTAAAAATAGGTTAGCAATGGTCAAAAATAGCTCAAAATGGGTGAGAAATGGGCAAAAGCAGTTTAGAAAAGGAAAAAAAAAGGCTGAAAATTGGTTATAAAGTGACAAAATCGTTTAGAGAAGGAAAAAAAATGGCTAAAACGCGTTGAAAGTGGGCAAAAATGGTTTAGAAAGAGGAAAAAATGGCTTTATGAGGGATAGAGAGGTGCAAAACTGGGTTAGAGATGGACACAATTGGTTAAAAAGGGTTAGGGAGGTGCAAAACTGGGTTAGAAATGGACACAAATGGTTTAAAAAGGGTTAGAGAGGTGCAAAACGGGTAGAAATGGCCAAAAATGGCTTGAAGGGAGTTAAAAATAGCTCAAAGTGGGTTAGAAATGGCCAAAGATCGGTTAAGAAGGGGTAGAGAAGCCCAAAAATGGGTTAGAGAAGGTTAAAACTGGGCCCAGATTTATTAGAGATGTGCAAAACCGGGTTAGAAAAGGAAAACTATGGCTTGAAACGGGTTGCAATTGGGAAAAAAATGGTTTAGAAATAGCCAAACTTGGTTTGAAGATTTTTAGAGAAGAGCAAAATTGGGTTAGAAACGGCCAAAACCGGCTTAACAAGTGATGAGAGAAGTGCAAAACCGTGTTAGAAATGGCCAAAAATGGCTTAAAACTGGAAAAGAACTTTGTTAGACAAGGCTAGAAATAGCTAAAAATGACTTCAAATGAGTTAGAAGTGAGTAAAAATAGGTTAGCAATGGTCAAAAATAGCTCAAAATGGGTGAGAAATGGGCAAAAGCAGTTTAGAAA
>NW_022994335.1:0-50000 GCF_012275295.1 Melopsittacus undulatus | reverse complement strand
ACAAAATCGTTTAGAGAAGGAAAAAAATGGCTAAAACGCGTTGAAAGTGGGCAAAAATGGTTTAGAAAGAGGAAAAAATGGCTTTATGAGGGATAGAGAGGTGCAAAACTGGGTTAGAGATGGACACAATTGGTTAAAAAGGGTTAGGGAGGTGCAAAACTGGGTTAGAAATGGACACAAATGGTTTAAAAGGGTTAGAGAGGTGCAAAACGGTAGAAATGGCCAAAATGGCTTGAAGGGAGTTAAAAATAGCTCAAAGTGGGGTAGAAATGGCCAAAGATCGGTTAAGAAGGGGTAGAGAAGCCCAAAAATGGGTTAGAGAAGGTTAAAACTGGGCCCAGATTTATTAGAGATGTGCAAAACCGGGTTAGAAAAGGAAAACTATGGCTTGAAACGGGGTTGCAATTGGGAAAAAATGGTTTAGAAATAGCCAAACTTGGTTTGAAGATTTTTAGAGAAGAGCAAAATTGGGTTAGAAACGACCAAAAACGGCTTAACAATGATGAGAGAAGTGCAAAACCGTGTTAGAAATGGCCAAAAATGGCTTAAAACTGGAAAAGAACTTTGTTAGACAAGGCTAGAAATAGCTAAAAATGACTTCAAATGAGTTAGAAGTGAGTAAAAATAGGTTAGCAATGGTCAAAAATAGCTCAAAATGGGTGAGAAATGGGCAAAAGCAGTTTAGAAAAGGAAAAAAAAGGCTGAAAATTGGTTATAAAGTGACAAAATCGTTAGAGAAGGAAAAAAAATGGCTAAAACGCGTTGAAAGTGGGCAAAAATGGTTTAGAAAGAGGAAAAAAATGGCTTTATGAGGGATAAGAGAGGTGCAAAACTGGGTTAGAGATGGACACAATTGGTTAAAAAGGGTTAGGGAGGTGCAAAACTGGGTAGAAATGGACACAAATGGTTTTAAAAAGGGTTAGAGAGGTGCAAAAACGGGTAGAAGTTAAATTGGCCAAAGATCGGTTAAAGAAGGGGTAGAGAAGCCTAAAAAGTGGGTTAGAGAAGGTTAAAACTGGGCCCAGATTTATTAGAGATGTGCAAAACCAGGGTTAGAAAAGGAAAACTATGGCTTGAAACGGGTTGCAATTGGGAAAAAATGGATTAGAAATAGCCAAACTTGGTTTGAAGATTTTTAGAGAAGAGCAAAATTGGGTTAGAAACGGCCAAAACCGGCTTAACAGTGATGAGAGAAGTGCAAAACCGTGTTAGAAATGGCCAAAAATGGCTTACAACTGGAAAAGAACTTTGTTAGACAAGGCTAGAAATAGCTAAAAATGACTTCAAATGATTAGAAGTGAGTAAAAATAGGTTAGCAATGGTCAAAAATAGCTCAAAATGGGTGAGAAATGGGCAAAAGCAGTTTAGAAAAGGAAAAAAAAGGCTGAAAATTGGTTATAAAGTGACAAAATCGTTTAGAGAAAGGAAAAAGAATGGCTAAAACGCGTTGAAAGTGGGCAAAAAATGGTTTAGAAAGAGGAAAAAAATGGCTTTATGAGGGATAGAGAGGTGCAAAACTGGGTTAGAGATGGACACAATTGGTTAAAAAGGGTTAGGGAGGTGCAAAACTGGGTTAGAAATGGACACAAATGGTTTAAAAGGGTTAGAGAGGTGCAAAACGGGTAGAAATGGCCAAAAATGGCTTGAAGGGAGTTAAAAATAGCTCAAAGTGGGTTAGAAATGGCCAAAGATCGGTTAAGAAGGGGTAGAGAAGCCTAAAAGTGGGTTAGAGAAGGTTAAAACTGGGCCCAGATTTATTAGAGATGTGCAAAACCCGGTAGAAAAAGGAAAACTATGGGCTTGAAACGGGTTGCAATTGGGAAAAAAATGGATTAGAAATAGCCAAACTTGGTTTGAAAGATTTTTAGAGAAGAGCAAAATTGGGTTAGAAACGACCAAAAACCGGCTTAACAATGATGAGAGAAGTGCAAAAACCGTGTTAGAAATGGCCAAAAATGGCTTAAAACTGGAAAAGAACTTTGTTAGACAAGGCTAGAAATAGCTAAAAATGACTTCAAAATGAGTTAGAAGTGAGTAAAAATAGGTTAGCAATGGTCAAAAATAGCTCAAAATGGGTGAGAAACTGGGCAAAAGCAGTTTAGAAAAGGAAAAAAAAAGGCTGAAAATTGGTTATAAAGTGACAAAATCGTTTAGAGAAGGAAAAAAAATGGCTAAAACGCGTTGAAAGTGGGCAAAAATGGTTTAGAAAGAGGAAAAAATGGCTTTATGAGGGATAGAGAGGTGCAAAACTGGGTTAGAAATGGACAACAATTGGTTAAAAAGGGTTAGGGAGGTGAAAAACTGGGTTAGAAATGGACAAAAATGTTTAAAAAGTGTTAGAGAGGTGCAAAACGGGTAGAAGTGGCCAAAGATCGGTTAAGAAGGGGTAGAGAAGCCTAAAAGTGGGTTAGAGAAGGTTAAAACTGGGCCCAGATTTATTAGAGATGTGCAAAACCAGGGTTAGAAAAGGAAAACTATGGCTTGAAACGGGTTGCAATTGGGAAAAATGGATTAGAAATAGCCAAACTTGGTTTGAAGATTTTTAGAGAAGAGCAAAATTGGGTTAGAAACGGCCAAAACCGGCTTAACAGTGATGAGAGAAGTGCAAAACCGTGTTAGAAATGGCCAAAAAATGGCTTAAAACTGGAAAAGAACTTTGTTAGACAAGGCTAGAAATAGCTAAAAATGACTTCAAATGAGTTAGAAGTGAGTAAAAATAGGTTAGCAATGGTCAAAAATAGCTCAAAATGGGTGAGAAATGGGCAAAAGCAGTTTAGAAAAGGAAAAAATGGCTGAAAATTGGTTATAAAGTGACAAAATCTTTTAGAGAAGGAAAAAAATGGCTAAAACGCGTTGAAAGTGGGCAAAAATGGTTTAGAAAGAGGAAAAAATGGCTTTATGAGGGATAGAGAGGTGCAAAACTGGGTTAGAGATGGACACAATTGGTTAAAAAGGGTTAGGGAGGTGCAAAACTGGGTTAGAAATGGACACAAATGGTTTAAAAGGGTTAGAGAGGTGCAAAACGGGTAGAAATGGCCAAAAATGGCTTGAAGGGAGTTAAAAATAGCTCAAAGTGGGTTAGAAATGGCCAAAGATCGGTTAAGAAGGGGTAGAGAAGCCCAAAAATGGGTTAGAGAAGGTTAAAACTGGGCCCAGATTTATTAGAGATGTGCAAAACCGGGTTAGAAAAGGAAAACTATGGCTTGAAACGGGTTGCAATTGGGAAAAAATGGTTTAGAAATAGCCAAACTTGGTTTGAAGATTTTTAGAGAAGAGCAAAATTGGGTTAGAAACGGCCAAAACGGCTTAACAGTGATGAGAGAAGTGCAAAACCGTGTTAGAAATGGCCAAAAATGGCTTAAAACTGGAAAAGAACTTTGTTAGACAAGGCTAGAAATAGCTAAAAATGACTTCAAATGATTAGAAGTGAGTAAAAATAGGTTTAGCAATGGTCAAAATAGCTCAAAAATGGGTGAGAAATGGGCAAAAGCAGTTTAGAAAAGGAAAAAAAGGCTGAAAATTGGTTATAAAGTGACAAAAATCTTTTAGAGAAGGAAAAAAATGGCTAAAACCGCTTGAAAGTGGGCAAAAAATGGTTTAGAAAGAGGAAAAAATGGCTTTATGAGGGATAGAGAGGTGCAAAACTGGTTAGAGATGGACACAATTGGTTAAAAAGGGTTAGGGAGGGTGCAAAACTGGGTTAGAAATGGACACAAATGGTTTAAAAGGGTTAGAGAGGTGCAAAACGGGTAGAAAATGGCCAAAAAATGCTTGAAGGGAGTTAAAAATAGCTCAGAGTGGGTTAGAAATGGCCAAGATCGTTAAGAAGGGGTAGAGAAGCCTAAAAGTGGGTTAGAGAAGGTTAAAACTGGGCCCAGATTTATTAGAGATGTGCAAAACCAGGTTAGAAAAGGAAAAACTATGGCTTGAAACGGGTTTGCAATTGGGAAAAAATGGTATTAGAAATAGCCAAACTTGGTTTGAAGATTTTTAGAGAAGAGCAAAATTGGGTTAGAAACGGCCAAAACCGGCTTAACAAGTGATGAGAGAAGTGCAAAACCGTGTTAGAAATGGCCAAAAATGGCTTAAAACCTGGAAAAGAACTTTGTTAGACAAGGCTAGAAATAGCTAAAAATGACTTCAAATGAGTTAGAAGTGAGTAAAAATAGGTTAGCAATGGTCAAAAATAGCTCAAAATGGGTGAGAAACGGGCAAAAGCAGTTTAGAAAAGGAAAAAAAAAGGCTGAAAATTGGTTATAAAGTGACAAAATCGTTTTAGAGAAGGAAAAAAAATGGCTAAAACGCGTTGAAAGTGGGCAAAAATGGTTTAGAAAGAGGAAAAAAAATTGGCTTTATGAGGGATAGAGAGGTGCAAAACTGGGTTAGAAGATGGACACAATTGGTTAAAAGGGTTAGGGAGGTGCAAAAACTGGGTTAGAAATGGACACAAATGGTTTTAAAAGGGTTAGAGAGGTGCAAAACGGGTAGAACATGGCCAAAAATGGCTTGAAGGGAGTTAAAAATAGCTCAAAGTGGGTTAGAAATGGCCAAAGATCGTGTAAGAAGGGGTAGAGAAGCCCTAAAAGTGGGGTTAGAGAAGGTTAAAACTGGGCCCAGATTTATTAGAGATGTGCAAAAACCGGGTTAGAAAAGGAAAACTATGGCTTGAAACGGGTTGCAATTGGGAAAAAATGGATTAGAAATAGCCAAACTTGGTTTGAAGATTTTTAGAGAAAGCAAAATTGGGTTAGAAACGGCCAAAAACCGGCTTAACAGATGATGAGAGAAGTGCAAAACCGTGTTAGAAATGCCAAAAATGGCTTAAAACTGGAAAAGAACTTTGTTAGACAAGGCTAGAAATAGCTAAAAATGACTTCAAATGAGTTAGAAGTGAGTAAAAATAGGTTAGCAATGGTCAAAAAATAGCTCAAAATGGGTGAGAAACTGGGCAAAAGCAGTTTAGAAAAGGAAAAAAAAGGCTGAAAATTGGTTATAAAGTGACAAAATCGTTTAGAGAAGGAAAAAAATGGCTAAAACGCGTTGAAAGTGGGCAAAAATGGTTTAGAAAGAGGAAAAAATGGCTTTATGAGGGATAGAGAGGTGCAAAACTGGGTTAGAAATGGACACAATTGGTTAAAAAGGGTTAGGGAGGTGCAAAACTGGGTTAGAAATGGACACAAATGTTTAAAAAGGTTAGAGAGGTGCAAAACGGGTAGAAGTGGCCAAAGATCGGTTAAGAAGGGGTAGAGAAGCCCAAAAATGGGTTAGAGAAGGTTAAAACTGGGCCCAGATTTATTAGAGATGTGCAAAACCGGGTTAGAAAAGGAAAACTATGGCTTGAAACGGGTTGCAATTGGGAAAAAATGGTTTAGAAATAGCCAAACTTGGTTTGAAGATTTTTAGAGAAGAGCAAAATTGGGTTAGAAACGGCCAAAAACGGCTTAACAATGATGAGAGAAGTGCAAAACCGTGTTAGAAATGGCCAAAAATGGCTTAAAACTGGAAAAGAACTTTGTTAGACAAGGCTAGAAATAGCTAAAAATGACTTCAAATGAGTTAGAAGTGAGTAAAAATAGGTTAGCAATGGTCAAAAATAGCTCAAAATGGGTGAGAAATGGGCAAAAGCAGTTTAGAAAAGGAAAAAAAAGGCTGAAAATTGGTTATAAAGTGACAAAATCTTTTAGAGAAGGAAAAAAATGGCTAAAACGCGTTGAAAGTGGGCAAAAATGGTTTAGAAAGAGGAAAAAATGGCTTTATGAGGGATAGAGAGGTGCAAAACTGGGTTAGAGATGGACACAATTGGTTAAAAAGGGTTAGGGAGGTGCAAAACTGGGTTAGAAATGGACACAAATGGTTTAAAAGGGTTAGAGAGGTGCAAAACGGGTAGAAGTGCCAAAGATCGGTTAAGAAGGGGTAGAGAAGCCTAAAAGTGGGTTAGAGAAGGTTAAAACTGGGCCCAGATTTATTAGAGATGTGCAAAACCGGGTTAGAAAAGGAAAACTATGGCTTGAAACGGGTTGCAATTGGGAAAAAATGGTTTAGAAATAGCCAAACTTGGTTTGAAGATTTTTAGAGAAGAGCAAAATTGGGTTAGAAACGGCCAAAACCGGCTTAACAGTGATGAGAGAAGTGCAAAACCGTGTTAGAAATGGCCAAAAATGGCTTAAAACTGGAAAAGAACTTTGTTAGACAAGGCTAGAAATAGCTAAAAATGACTTCAAATGAGTTAGAAGTGAGTAAAAATAGGTTAGCAATGGTCAAAAATAGCTCAAAATGGGTGAGAAATGGGCAAAAGCAGTTTAGAAAAGGAAAAAAAAGGCTGAAAATTGGTTATAAAGTGACAAAATCGTTTAGAGAAGGAAAAAAATGGCTAAAACGCGTTGAAAGTGGGCAAAAATGGTTTAGAAAGAGGAAAAAATGGCTTTATGAGGGATAGAGAGGTGCAAAACTGGGTTAGAGATGGACACAATTGGTTAAAAAGGGTTAGGGAGGTGCAAAACTGGGTTAGAAATGGACACAAATGGTTTAAAAGGGTTAGAGAGGTGCAAAACGGGTAGAAATGGCCAAAAATGGCTTGAAGGGAGTTAAAAATAGCTCAAAGTGGGTTAGAAATGGCCAAAGATCGGTTAAGAAGGGGTAGAGAAGCCCAAAAATGGGTTAGAGAAGGTTAAAACTGGGCCCAGATTTATTAGAGATGTGCAAAACCGGGTTAGAAAAGGAAAACTATGGCTTGAAACGGGTTGCAATTGGGAAAAAATGGTTTAGAAATAGCCAAACTTGGTTTGAAGATTTTTAGAGAAGAGCAAAATTGGGTTAGAAACGGCCAAAACCGGCTTAACAATGATGAGAGAAGTGCAAAACCGTGTTAGAAATGGCCAAAAATGGCTTAAAACTGGAAAAGAACTTTGTTAGACAAGGCTAGAAATAGCTAAAAATGACTTCAAATGAGTTAGAAGTGAGTAAAAATAGGTTAGCAATGGTCAAAAATAGCTCAAAATGGGTGAGAAATGGGCAAAAGCAGTTTAGAAAAGGAAAAAAAAAGGCTGAAAATTGGTTATAAAGTGACAAAATCGTTTAGAGAAGGAAAAAAATGGCTAAAACGCGTTGAAAGTGGGCAAAAATGGTTTAGAAAGAGGAAAAAATGGCTTTATGAGGGATAGAGAGGTGCAAAACTGGGTTAGAGATGGACACAATTGGTTAAAAAGGGTTAGGGAGGTGCAAAACTGGGTTAGAAATGGACACAAATGGTTTAAAAAAGGTGTTAGAGAGGTGCAAAACGGGTAGAAATGGCCAAAGATCGGTTAAGAAGGGGTAGAGAAGCCTAAAAATGGGTTAGAGAATGTTAAAACTGGGCCCAGATTTATTAGAGATGTGCAAAACCAGGTTAGAAAAGGAAAACTATGGCTTGAAACGGGTTGCAATTGGGAAAAAATGGTTTAGAAATAGCCAAAATTGGTTTGAAGATTTTTAGAGAAGAGCAAAATTGGGTTAGAAACGGCCAAAACCGGCTTAACAGTGATGAGAGAAGTGCAAAACCGTGTTAGAAATGGCCAAAAATGGCTTAAAACTGGAAAAGAACTTTGTTAGACAAGGCTAGAAATAGCTAAAAATGACTTCAAATGAGTTAGAAGTGAGTAAAAATAGGTTAGCAATGGTCAAAAATAGCTCAAAATGGGTGAGAAATGGGCAAAAGCAGTTTAGAAAAGGAAAAAAAAGGCTGAAAATTGGTTATAAAGTGACAAAATCGTTTAGAGAAGGAAAAAAATGGCTAAAACGCGTTGAAAGTGGGCAAAAATGGTTTAGAAAGAGGAAAAAATGGCTTTATGAGGGATAGAGAGGTGCAAAACTGGGTTAGAGATGGACACAATTGGTTAAAAAGGGTTAGGGAGGTGCAAAACTGGGTTAGAAATGGACACAAATGGTTTAAAAGGGTTAGAGAGGTGCAAAACGGGTAGAAATGGCCAAAAATGGCTTGAAGGGAGTTAAAAATAGCTCAAAGTGGGTTAGAAATGGCCAAAGATCGGTTAAGAAGGGGTAGAGAAGCCCAAAAATGGGTTAGAGAAGGTTAAAACTGGGCCCAGATTTATTAGAGATGTGCAAAACCGGGTTAGAAAAGGAAAACTATGGCTTGAAACGGGTTGCAATTGGGAAAAAATGGTTTAGAAATAGCCAAACTTGGTTTGAAGATTTTTAGAGAAGAGCAAAATTGGGTTAGAAACGGCCAAAACCGGCTTAACAGTGATGAGAGAAGTGCAAAACCGTGTTAGAAATGGCCAAAAATGGCTTAAAACTGGAAAAGAACTTTGTTAGACAAGGCTAGAAATAGCTAAAAATGACTTCAAATGAGTTAGAAGTGAGTAAAAATAGGTTAGCAATGGTCAAAAATAGCTCAAAATGGGTGAGAAATGGGCAAAAGCAGTTTAGAAAAGGAAAAAAAAGGCTGAAAATTGGTTATAAAGTGACAAAATCGTTTAGAGAAGGAAAAAAATGGCTAAAACGCGTTGAAAGTGGGCAAAAATGGTTTAGAAAGAGGAAAAAATGGCTTTATGAGGGATAGAGAGGTGCAAAACTGGGTTAGAGATGGACACAATTGGTTAAAAAGGGTTAGGGAGGTGCAAAACTGGGTTAGAAATGGACACAAATGTTTAAAAAGTGTTAGAGAGGTGCAAAACGGGTAGAAGTGGCCAAAGATCGGTTAAGAAGGGGTAGAGAAGCCTAAAAGTGGGTTAGAGAAGGTTAAAACTGGGCCCAGATTTATTAGAGATGTGCAAAACCGGGTTAGAAAAGGAAAACTATGGCTTGAAACGGGTTGCAATTGGGAAAAAATGGTTTAGAAATAGCCAAACTTGGTTTGAAGATTTTTAGAGAAGAGCAAAATTGGGTTAGAAACGGCCAAAACCGGCTTAACAGTGATGAGAGAAGTGCAAAACCGTGTTAGAAATGGCCAAAAATGGCTTAAAACTGGAAAAGAACTTTGTTAGACAAGGCTAGAAATAGCTAAAAATGACTTCAAATGAGTTAGAAGTGAGTAAAAATAGGTTAGCAATGGTCAAAAATAGCTCAAAATGGGTGAGAAATGGGCAAAAGCAGTTTAGAAAAGGAAAAAAAAGGCTGAAAATTGGTTATAAAGTGACAAAATCGTTTAGAGAAGGAAAAAAATGGCTAAAACGCGTTGAAATTGGGCAAAAATGGTTTAGAAAGAGGAAAAAATGGCTTTATGAGGGATAGAGAGGTGCAAAACTGGGTTAGAGATGGACACAATTGGTTAAAAAGGGTTAGGGAGGTGCAAAACTGGGTTAGAAATGGACACAAATGGTTTAAAAGGGTTAGAGAGGTGCAAAACGGGTAGAAATGGCCAAAAATGGCTTGAAGGGAGTTAAAAATAGCTCAAAGTGGGTTAGAAATGGCCAAAGATCGGTTAAGAAGGGGTAGAGAAGCCCAAAAATGGGTTAGAGAAGGTTAAAACTGGGCCCAGATTTATTAGAGATGTGCAAAACCGGGTTAGAAAAGGAAAACTATGGCTTGAAACGGGTTGCAATTGGGAAAAAATGGTTTAGAAATAGCCAAACTTGGTTTGAAGATTTTTAGAGAAGAGCAAAATTGGGTTAGAAACGGCCAAAACCGGCTTAACAGTGATGAGAGAAGTGCAAAACCGTGTTAGAAATGGCCAAAAATGGCTTAAAACTGGAAAAGAACTTTGTTAGACAAGGCTAGAAATAGCTAAAAATGACTTCAAATGAGTTAGAAGTGAGTAAAAATAGGTTAGCAATGGTCAAAAATAGCTCAAAATGGGTGAGAAATGGGCAAAAGCAGTTTAGAAAAGGAAAAAAAAGGCTGAAAATTGGTTATAAAGTGACAAAATCTTTTAGAGAAGGAAAAAAATGGCTAAAACGCGTTGAAAGTGGGCAAAAATGGTTTAGAAAGAGGAAAAAATGGCTTTATGAGGGATAGAGAGGTGCAAAACTGGGTTAGAGATGGACACAATTGGTTAAAAAGGGTTAGGGAGGTGCAAAACTGGGTTAGAAATGGACACAAATGTTTAAAAAGTGTTAGAGAGGTGCAAAACGGGTAGAAGTGGCCAAAGATCGGTTAAGAAGGGGTAGAGAAGCCTAAAAATGGGTTAGAGAAGGTTAAAACTGGGCCCAGATTTATTAGAGATGTGCAAAACCGGGTTAGAAAAGGAAAACTATGGCTTGAAACGGGTTGCAATTGGGAAAAAATGGTTTAGAAATAGCCAAACTTGGTTTGAAGATTTTTAGAGAAGAGCAAAATTGGGTTAGAAACGGCCAAAACCGGCTTAACAGTGATGAGAGAAGTGCAAAACCGTGTTAGAAATGGCCAAAAATGGCTTAAAACTGGAAAAGAACTTTGTTAGACAAGGCTAGAAATAGCTAAAAATGACTTCAAATGAGTTAGAAGTGAGTAAAAATAGGTTAGCAATGGTCAAAAATAGCTCAAAATGGGTGAGAAATGGGCAAAAGCAGTTTAGAAAAGGAAAAAAAAGGCTGAAAATTGGTTATAAAGTGACAAAATCGTTTAGAGAAGGAAAAAAATGGCTAAAACGCGTTGAAAGTGGGCAAAAATGGTTTAGAAAGAGGAAAAAATGGCTTTATGAGGGATAGAGAGGTGCAAAACTGGGTTAGAGATGGACACAATTGGTTAAAAAGGGTTAGGGAGGTGCAAAACTGGGTTAGAAATGGACACAAATGGTTAAAAAGGGTTAGAGAGGTGCAAAACGGGTAGAAATGGCCAAAAATGGCTTGAAGGGAGTTAAAAATAGCTCAAAGTGGGTTAGAAATGGCCAAAGATCGGTTAAGAAGGGGTAGAGAAGCCCAAAAATGGGTTAGAGAAGGTTAAAACTGGGCCCAGATTTATTAGAGATGTGCAAAACCGGGTTAGAAAAGGAAAACTATGGCTTGAAACGGGTTGCAATTGGGAAAAAATGGTTTAGAAATAGCCAAACTTGGTTTGAAGATTTTTAGAGAAGAGCAAAATTGGGTTAGAAACGGCCAAACCGGCTTAACAGTGATGAGAGAAGTGCAAAACCGTGTTAGAAATGGCCAAAAATGGCTTAAAACTGGAAAAGAACTTTGTTAGACAAGGCTAGAAATAGCTAAAAATGACTTCAAATGAGTTAGAAGTGAGTAAAAATAGGTTAGCAATGGTCAAAAATAGCTCAAAATGGGTGAGAAATGGGCAAAAGCAGTTCAGAAAAGGAAAAAAAAAGGCTGAAAATTGGTTATAAAGTGACAAAATTGTTTAGAGAAGGAAAAAAATGGCTAAAACGCGTGGAAAGTGGGCAAAAATGGTTTAGAAAGAGGAAAAAATGGCTTTATGAGGGATAGAGAGGTGCAAAACTGGGTTAGAGATGGACACAATTGGTTAAAAAGGGTTAGGGAGGTGCAAAACTGGGTTAGAAATGGACACAAATGGTTTAAAAAGGGTTAGAGAGGTGCAAAACGGGTAGAAATGGCCAAAAATGGCTTGAAGGGAGTTAAAAATAGCTCAAAGTGGGTTAGAAATGGCCAAAGATCGGTTAAGAAGGGGTAGAGAAGCCCAAAAATGGGTTAGAGAAGGTTAAAACTGGGCCCAGATTTATTAGAGATGTGCAAAACCGGGTTAGAAAAGGAAAACTATGGCTTGAAACGGGTTGCAATTGGGAAAAAATGGTTTAGAAATAGCCAAACTTGGTTTGAAGATTTTTAGAGAAGAGCAAAATTGGGTTAGAAACGGCCAAAACCGGCTTAACAATGAGGAGAGAAGTGCAAAACCGTGTTAGAAATGGCCAAAAATGGCTTAAAACTGGAAAAGAACTTTGTTAGACAAGGCTAGAAATAGCTAAAAATGACTTCAAATGAGTTAGAAGTGAGTAAAAATAGGTTAGCAATGGTCAAAAATAGCTCAAAATGGGTGAGAAACGGGCAAAAGCAGTTTAGAAAAGGAAAAAAAAAGCTGAAAATTGGTGAAAGTGACAAAAAGTCAAAATGTTTAGAGAAGGAAAAAAAAGGCTAAAACGCGTTGAAAGTGGGCAAAAATGGTTTAGAAAGAGGAAAAAATGGCTTTATGAGGGATAGAGAGGTGCAAAACTGGGTTAGAAATGGACACAATTGGTTAAAAAGGGTTAGGGAGGTGCAAAACTGGGTTAGAAATGGACACAAATGTTTAAAAAGGGTTAGAGAGGTGCAAAACGGGTAGAAATGGCCAAAGATCGGTTAAGAAGGGGTAGAGAAGCCTAAAAATGGGTTAGAGAAGGTTAAAACTGGGCCCAGATTTATTAGAGATGTGCAAAACCGGGTTAGAAAAGGAAAACTATGGCTTGAAACGGGTTGCAATTGGGAAAAAATGGTTTAGAAATAGCCAAACTTGGTTTGAAGATTTTTAGAGAAGAGCAAAATTGGGTTAGAAACGGCCAAAACCGGCTTAACAGTGATGAGAGAAGTGCAAAACCGTGTTAGAAATGGCCAAAAATGGCTTAAAACTGGAAAAGAACTTTGTTAGACAAGGCTAGAAATAGCTAAAAATGACTTCAAATGAGTTAGAAGTGAGTAAAAATAGGTTAGCAATGGTCAAAAATAGCTCAAAATGGGTGAGAAATGGGCAAAAGCAGTTTAGAAAAGGAAAAAAAAGGCTGAAAATTGGTTATAAAGTGACAAAATCGTTTAGAGAAGGAAAAAAATGGCTAAAACGCGTTGAAAGTGGGCAAAAATGGTTTAGAAAGAGGAAAAAATGGCTTTATGAGGGATAGAGAGGTGCAAAACTGGGTTAGAGATGGACACAATTGGTTAAAAAGGGTTAGGGAGGTGCAAAACTGGGTTAGAAATGGACACAAATGGTTTAAAAGGGTTAGAGAGGTGCAAAACGGGTAGAAATGGCCAAAAATGGCTTGAAGGGAGTTAAAAATAGCTCAAAGTGGGTTAGAAATGGCCAAAGATCGGTTAAGAAGGGGTAGAGAAGCCCAAAAATGGGTTAGAGAAGGTTAAAACTGGGCCCAGATTTATTAGAGATGTGCAAAACCGGGTTAGAAAAGGAAAACTATGGCTTGAAACGGGTTGCAATTGGGAAAAAATGGTTTAGAAATAGCCAAACTTGGTTTGAAGATTTTTAGAGAAGAGCAAAATTGGGTTAGAAACGGCCAAAACCGGCTTAACAATGATGAGAGAAGTGCAAAACCGTGTTAGAAATGGCCAAAAATGGCTTAAAACTGGAAAAGAACTTTGTTAGACAAGGCTAGAAATAGCTAAAAATGACTTCAAATGAGTTAGAAGTGAGTAAAAATAGGTTAGCAATGGTCAAAAATAGCTCAAAATGGGTGAGAAATGGGCAAAAGCAGTTTAGAAAAGGAAAAAAAAGGCTGAAAATTGGTTATAAAGTGACAAAATCGTTTAGAGAAGGAAAAAAATGGCTAAAACGCGTTGAAAGTGGGCAAAAATGGTTTAGAAAGAGGAAAAAATGGCTTTATGAGGGATAGAGAGGTGCAAAACTGGGTTAGAGATGGACACAATTGGTTAAAAAGGGTTAGGGAGGTGCAAAACTGGGTTAGAAATGGACACAAATGTTTAAAAGGGTTAGAGAGGTGCAAAACGGGTAGAAATGGCCAAAGATCGGTTAAGAAGGGGTAGAGAAGCCTAAAAATGGGTTAGAGAAGGTTAAAACTGGGCCCAGATTTATTAGAGATGTGCAAAACCGGTTAGAAAAGGAAAACTATGGCTTGAAACGGGTTGCAATTGGGAAAAAATGGTTTAGAAATAGCCAAACTTGGTTTGAAGATTTTTAGAGAAGAGCAAAATTGGGTTAGAAACGGCCAAAACCGGCTTAACAGTGATGAGAGAAGTGCAAAACCGTGTTAGAAATGGCCAAAAATGGCTTAAAACTGGAAAAGAACTTTGTTAGACAAGGCTAGAAATAGCTAAAAATGACTTCAAATGAGTTAGAAGTGAGTAAAAATAGGTTAGCAATGGTCAAAAATAGCTCAAAATGGGTGAGAAATGGGCAAAAGCAGTTTAGAAAAGGAAAAAAAAGGCTGAAAATTGGTTATAAAGTGACAAAATCGTTTAGAGAAGGAAAAAAATGGCTAAAACGCGTTGAAAGTGGGCAAAAATGGTTTAGAAAGAGGAAAAAATGGCTTTATGAGGGATAGAGACGCGCAAAACTGGGTTAGAGATGGACACAATTGGTTAAAAAGGGTTAGGGAGGTGCAAAACTGGGTTAGAAATGGACACAAATGGTTTAAAAGGGTTAGAGAGGTGCAAAACGGGTAGAAATGGCCAAAAATGGCTTGAAGGGAGTTAAAAATAGCTCAAAGTGGGTTAGAAATGGCCAAAGATCGGTTAAGAAGGGGTAGAGAAGCCCAAAAATGGGTTAGAGAAGGTTAAAACTGGGCCCAGATTTATTAGAGATGTGCAAAACCGGGTTAGAAAAGGAAAACTATGGCTTGAAACGGGTTGCAATTGGGAAAAAATGGTTTAGAAATAGCCAAACTTGGTTTGAAGATTTTTAGAGAAGAGCAAAATTGGGTTAGAAACGGCCAAAACCGGCTTAACAGTGATGAGAGAAGTGCAAAACCGTGTTAGAAATGGCCAAAAATGGCTTAAAACTGGAAAAGAACTTTGTTAGACAAGGCTAGAAATAGCTAAAAATGACTTCAAATGAGTTAGAAGTGAGTAAAAATAGGTTAGCAATGGTCAAAAATAGCTCAAAATGGGTGAGAAATGGGCAAAAGCAGTTTAGAAAAGGAAAAAAAAGGCTGAAAATTGGTTATAAAGTGACAAAATCGTTTAGAGAAGGAAAAAAATGGCTAAAACGCGTTGAAAGTGGGCAAAAATGGTTTAGAAAGAGGAAAAAATGGCTTTATGAGGGATAGAGAGGTGCAAAACTGGGTTAGAGATGGACACAATTGGTTAAAAAGGGTTAGGGAGGTGCAAAACTGGGTTAGAAATGGACACAAATGGTTTAAAAGGGTTAGAGAGGTGCAAAACGGGTAGAAATGGCCAAAAATGGCTTGAAGGGAGTTAAAAATAGCTCAAAGTGGGTTAGAAATGGCCAAAGATCGGTTAAGAAGGGGTAGAGAAGCCCAAAAATGGGTTAGAGAAGGTTAAAACTGGGCCCAGATTTATTAGAGATGTGCAAAACCGGGTTAGAAAAGGAAAAGTATGGCTTGAAACGGGTTGCAATTGGGAAAAAATGGTTTAGAAATAGCCAAACTTGGTTTGAAGATTTTTAGAGAAGAGCAAAATTGGGTTAGAAACGACCAAAAACGGCTTAACAATGATGAGAGAAGTGCAAAACCGTGTTAGAAATGGCCAAAAATGGCTTAAAACTGGAAAAGAACTTTGTTAGACAAGGCTAGAAATAGCTAAAAATGACTTCAAATGAGTTAGAAGTGAGTAAAAATAGGTTAGCAATGGTCAAAAATAGCTCAAAATGGGTGAGAAACGGGCAAAAGCAGTTTAGAAAAGGAAAAAAAAGGCTGAAAATTGGTTATAAAGTGACAAAATCGTTTAGAGAAGGAAAAAAATGGCTAAAACGCGTTGAAAGTGGGCAAAAATGGTTTAGAAAGAGGAAAAAATGGCTTTATGAGGGATAGAGAGGTGCAAAACTGGGTTAGAGATGGACACAATTGGTTAAAAAGGGTTAGGGAGGTGCAAAACTGGGTTAGAAATGGACACAAATGGTTTAAAAGTGTTAGAGAGGTGCAAAACGGGTAGAAATGGCCAAAGATCGGTTAAGAAGGGGTAGAGAAGCCTAAAAATGGGTTAGAGAAGGTTAAAACTGGGCCCAGATTTATTAGAGATGTGCAAAACCGGGTTAGAAAAGGAAAACTATGGCTTGAAACGGGTTGCAATTGGGAAAAAATGGTTTAGAAATAGCCAAACTTGGTTTGAAGATTTTTAGAGAAGAGCAAAATTGGGTTAGAAACGGCCAAAACCGGCTTAACAGTGATGAGAGAAGTGCAAAACCGTGTTAGAAATGGCCAAAAATGGCTTAAAACTGGAAAAGAACTTTGTTAGACAAGGCTAGAAATAGCTAAAAATGACTTCAAATGAGTTAGAAGTGAGTAAAAATAGGTTAGCAATGGTCAAAAATAGCTCAAAATGGGTGAGAAATGGGCAAAAGCAGTTTAGAAAAGGAAAAAAAAGGCTGAAAATTGGTTATAAAGTGACAAAATCGTTTAGAGAAGGAAAAAAATGGCTAAAACGCGTTGAAAGTGGGCAAAAATGGTTTAGAAAGAGGAAAAAATGGCTTTATGAGGGATAGAGAGGTGCAAAACTGGGTTAGAGATGGACACAATTGGTTAAAAAGGGTTAGGGAGGTGCAAAACTGGGTTAGAAATGGACACAAATGGTTTAAAAGGGTTAGAGAGGTGCAAAACGGGTAGAAATGGCCAAAAATGGCTTGAAGGGAGTTAAAAATAGCTCAAAGTGGGTTAGAAATGGCCAAAGATCGGTTAAGAAGGGGTAGAGAAGCCCAAAAATGGGTTAGAGAAGGTTAAAACTGGGCCCAGATTTATTAGAGATGTGCAAAACCGGGTTAGAAAAGGAAAACTATGGCTTGAAACGGGTTGCAATTGGGAAAAAATGGTTTAGAAATAGCCAAACTTGGTTTGAAGATTTTTAGAGAAGAGCAAAATTGGGTTAGAAACGACCAAAACGGCTTAACAATGATGAGAGAAGTGCAAAACCGTGTTAGAAATGGCCAAAAATGGCTTAAAACTGGAAAAGAACTTTGTTAGACAAGGCTAGAAATAGCTAAAAATGACTTCAAATGAGTTAGAAGTGAGTAAAAATAGGTTAGCAATGGTCAAAAATAGCTCAAAATGGGTGAGAAATGGGCAAAAGCAGTTTAGAAAAGGAAAAAAAAGGCTGAAAATTGGTTATAAAGTGACAAAATCGTTTAGAGAAGGAAAAAAATGGCTAAAACGCGTTGAAAGTGGGCAAAAATGGTTTAGAAAGAGGAAAAAATGGCTTTATGAGGGATAGAGAGGTGCAAAACTGGGTTAGAGATGGACACAATTGGTTAAAAAGGGTTAGGGAGGTGCAAAACTGGGTTAGAAATGGACACAAATGGTTAAAAAGGGTTAGAGAGGTGCAAAACGGGTAGAAATGGCCAAAGATCGGTTAAGAAGGGGTAGAGAAGCCTAAAAATGGGTTAGAGAAGGTTAAAACTGGGCCCAGATTTATTAGAGATGTGCAAAACCGGGTTAGAAAAGGAAAACTATGGCTTGAAACGGGTTGCAATTGGGAAAAAATGGTTTAGAAATAGCCAAACTTGGTTTGAAGATTTTTAGAGAAGAGCAAAATTGGGTTAGAAACGGCCAAAACCGGCTTAACAGTGATGAGAGAAGTGCAAAACCGTGTTAGAAATGGCCAAAAATGGCTTAAAACTGGAAAAGAACTTTGTTAGACAAGGCTAGAAATAGCTAAAAATGACTTCAAATGAGTTAGAAGTGAGTAAAAATAGGTTAGCAATGGTCAAAAATAGCTCAAAATGGGTGAGAAATGGGCAAAAGCAGTTTAGAAAAGGAAAAAAAAGGCTGAAAATTGGTTATAAAGTGACAAAATCGTTTAGAGAAGGAAAAAAATGGCTAAAACGCGTTGAAAGTGGGCAAAAATGGTTTAGAAAGAGGAAAAAATGGCTTTATGAGGGATAGAGAGGTGCAAAACTGGGTTAGAGATGGACACAATTGGTTAAAAAGGGTTAGGGAGGTGCAAAACTGGGTTAGAAATGGACACAAATGGTTAAAAAGGGTTAGAGAGGTGCAAAACGGGTAGAAATGGCCAAAAATGGCTTGAAGGGAGTTAAAAATAGCTCAAAGTGGGTTAGAAATGGCCAAAGATCGGTTAAGAAGGGGTAGAGAAGCCCAAAAATGGGTTAGAGAAGGTTAAAACTGGGCCCAGATTTATTAGAGATGTGCAAAACCGGGTTAGAAAAGGAAAACTATGGCTTGAAACGGGTTGCAATTGGGAAAAAATGGATTAGAAATAGCCAAACTTGGTTTGAAGATTTTTAGAGAAGAGCAAAATTGGGTTAGAAACGACCAAAAACGGCTTAACAATGATGAGAGAAGTGCAAAACCGTGTTAGAAATGGCCAAAAATGGCTTAAAACTGGAAAAGAACTTTGTTAGACAAGGCTAGAAATAGCTAAAAATGACTTCAAATGAGTTAGAAGTGAGTAAAAATAGGTTAGCAATGGTCAAAAATAGCTCAAAATGGGTGAGAAATGGGCAAAAGCAGTTTAGAAAAGGAAAAAAAAGGCTGAAAATTGGTTATAAAGTGACAAAATCGTTTAGAGAAGGAAAAAAATGGCTAAAACGCGTTGAAAGTGGGCAAAAATGGTTTAGAAAGAGGAAAAAATGGCTTTATGAGGGATAGAGAGGTGCAAAACTGGGTTAGAGATGGACACAATTGGTTAAAAAGGGTTAGGGAGGTGCAAAACTGGGTTAGAAATGGACACAAATGGTTTAAAAAGGGTTAGAGAGGTGCAAAACGGGTAGAAATGGCCAAAGATCGGTTAAGAAGGGGTAGAGAAGCCTAAAAATGGGTTAGAGAAGGTTAAAACTGGGCCCAGATTTATTAGAGATGTGCAAAACCGGGTTAGAAAAGGAAAACTATGGCTTGAAACGGGTTGCAATTGGGAAAAAATGGTTTAGAAATAGCCAAACTTGGTTTGAAGATTTTTAGAGAAGAGCAAAATTGGGTTAGAAACGGCCAAAACCGGCTTAACAGTGATGAGAGAAGTGCAAAACCGTGTTAGAAATGGCCAAAAATGGCTTAAAACTGGAAAAGAACTTTGTTAGACAAGGCTAGAAATAGCTAAAAATGACTTCAAATGAGTTAGAAGTGAGTAAAAATAGGTTAGCAATGGTCAAAAATAGCTCAAAATGGGTGAGAAATGGGCAAAAGCAGTTTAGAAAAGGAAAAAAAAAGGCTGAAAATTGGTTATAAAGTGACAAAATCGTTTAGAGAAGGAAAAAAATGGCTAAAACGCGTTGAAAGTGGGCAAAAATGGTTTAGAAAGAGGAAAAAATGGCTTTATGAGGGATAGAGAGGTGCAAAACTGGGTTAGAGATGGACACAATTGGTTAAAAAGGGTTAGGGAGGTGCAAAACTGGGTTAGAAATGGACACAAATGGTTTAAAAGGGTTAGAGAGGTGCAAAACGGGTAGAAATGGCCAAAAATGGCTTGAAGGGAGTTAAAAATAGCTCAAAGTGGGTTAGAAATGGCCAAAGATCGGTTAAGAAGGGGTAGAGAAGCCCAAAAATGGGTTAGAGAAGGTTAAAACTGGGCCCAGATTTATTAGAGATGTGCAAAACCGGGTTAGAAAAGGAAAACTATGGCTTGAAACGGGTTGCAATTGGGAAAAAATGGTTTAGAAATAGCCAAACTTGGTTTGAAGATTTTTAGAGAAGAGCAAAATTGGGTTAGAAACGACCAAAACGGCTTAACAATGATGAGAGAAGTGCAAAACCGTGTTAGAAATGGCCAAAAATGGCTTAAAACTGGAAAAGAACTTTGTTAGACAAGGCTAGAAATAGCTAAAAATGACTTCAAATGAGTTAGAAGTGAGTAAAAATAGGTTAGCAATGGTCAAAAATAGCTCAAAATGGGTGAGAAATGGGCAAAAGCAGTTTAGAAAAGGAAAAAAAAAGCTGAAAATTGGTTATAAAGTGACAAAATCGTTTAGAGAAGGAAAAAAATGGCTAAAACGCGTTGAAAGTGGGCAAAAATGGTTTAGAAAGAGGAAAAAATGGCTTTATGAGGGATAGAGAGGTGCAAAACTGGGTTAGAGATGGACACAATTGGTTAAAAAGGGTTAGGGAGGTGCAAAACTGGGTTAGAAATGGACACAAATGGTTTAAAAGGGTTAGAGAGGTGCAAAACGGGTAGAAATGGCCAAAAATGGCTTGAAGGGAGTTAAAAATAGCTCAAAGTGGGTTAGAAATGGCCAAAGATCGGTTAAGAAGGGGTAGAGAAGCCAAAAATGGGTTAGAGAAGGTTAAAACTGGGCCCAGATTTATTAGAGATGTGCAAAACCGGGTTAGAAAAGGAAAACTATGGCTTGAAACGGGTTGCAATTGGGAAAAAATGGTTTAGAAATAGCCAAACTTGGTTTGAAGATTTTTAGAGAAGAGCAAAATTGGGTTAGAAACGACCAAAACCGGCTTAACAATGATGAGAGAAGTGCAAAACCGTGTTAGAAATGGCCAAAAATGGCTTAAAACTGGAAAAGAACTTTGTTAGACAAGGCTAGAAATAGCTAAAAATGACTTCAAATGAGTTAGAAGTGAGTAAAAATAGGTTAGCAATGGTCAAAAATAGCTCAAAATGGGTGAGAAATGGGCAAAAGCAGTTTAGAAAAGGAAAAAAAAGGCTGAAAATTGGTTATAAAGTGACAAAATCGTTTAGAGAAGGAAAAAAATGGCTAAAACGCGTTGAAAGTGGGCAAAAATGGTTTAGAAAGAGGAAAAAATGGCTTTATGAGGGATAGAGAGGTGCAAAACTGGGTTAGAGATGGACACAATTGGTTAAAAAGGGTTAGGGAGGTGCAAAACTGGGTTAGAAATGGACACAAATGGTTTAAAAAGGGTTAGAGAGGTGCAAAACGGGTAGAAATGGCCAAAGATCGGTTAAGAAGGGGTAGAGAAGCCAAAAAATGGGTTAGAGAAGGTTAAAACTGGGCCCAGATTTATTAGAGATGTGCAAAACCGGGTTAGAAAAGGAAAACTATGGCTTGAAACGGGTTGCAATTGGGAAAAAATGGTTTAGAAATAGCCAAACTTGGTTTGAAGATTTTTAGAGAAGAGCAAAATTGGGTTAGAAACGGCCAAAACCGGCTTAACAGTGATGAGAGAAGTGCAAAACCGTGTTAGAAATGGCCAAAAATGGCTTAAAACTGGAAAAGAACTTTGTTAGACAAGGCTAGAAATAGCTAAAAATGACTTCAAATGAGTTAGAAGTGAGTAAAAATAGGTTAGCAATGGTCAAAAATAGCTCAAAATGGGTGAGAAATGGGCAAAAGCAGTTTAGAAAAGGAAAAAAAAGGCTGAAAATTGGTTATAAAGTGACAAAATCGTTTAGAGAAGGAAAAAAATGGCTAAAACGCGTTGAAAGTGGGCAAAAATGGTTTAGAAAGAGGAAAAAATGGCTTTATGAGGGATAGAGAGGTGCAAAACTGGGTTAGAGATGGACACAATTGGTTAAAAAGGGTTAGGGAGGTGCAAAACTGGGTTAGAAATGGACACAAATGGTTTAAAAGGGTTAGAGAGGTGCAAAACGGGTAGAAATGGCCAAAAATGGCTTGAAGGGAGTTAAAAATAGCTCAAAGTGGGTTAGAAATGGCCAAAGATCGGTTAAGAAGGGGTAGAGAAGCCCAAAAATGGGTTAGAGAAGGTTAAAACTGGGCCCAGATTTATTAGAGATGTGCAAAACCGGGTTAGAAAAGGAAAACTATGGCTTGAAACGGGTTGCAATTGGGAAAAAATGGTTTAGAAATAGCCAAACTTGGTTTGAAGATTTTTAGAGAAGAGCAAAATTGGGTTAGAAACGGCCAAAACCGGCTTAACAATGATGAGAGAAGTGCAAAACCGTGTTAGAAATGGCCAAAAATGGCTTAAAACTGGAAAAGAACTTTGTTAGACAAGGCTAGAAATAGCTAAAAATGACTTCAAATGAGTTAGAAGTGAGTAAAAATAGGTTAGCAATGGTCAAAAATAGCTCAAAATGGGTGAGAAATGGGCAAAAGCAGTTTAGAAAAGGAAAAAAAAAGGCTGAAAATTGGTTATAAAGTGACAAAATCGTTTAGAGAAGGAAAAAAATGGCTAAAACGCATTGAAAGTGGGCAAAAATGGTTTAGAAAGAGGAAAAAATGGCTTTATGAGGGATAGAGAGGTGCAAAACTGGGTTAGAGATGGACACAATTGGTTAAAAAGGGTTAGGGAGGTGCAAAACTGGGTTAGAAATGGACACAAATGGTTAAAAAGGGTTAGAGAGGTGCAAAACGGGTAGAAATGGCCAAAGATCGGTTAAGAAGGGGTAGAGAAGCCTAAAAATGGGTTAGAGAAGGTTAAAACTGGGCCCAGATTTATTAGAGATGTGCAAAACCGGGTTAGAAAAGGAAAACTATGGCTTGAAACGGGTTGCAATTGGGAAAAAATGGTTTAGAAATAGCCAAACTTGGTTTGAAGATTTTTAGAGAAGAGCAAAATTGGGTTAGAAACGGCCAAAACCGGCTTAACAGTGATGAGAGAAGTGCAAAACCGTGTTAGAAATGGCCAAAAATGGCTTAAAACTGGAAAAGAACTTTGTTAGACAAGGCTAGAAATAGCTAAAAATGACTTCAAATGAGTTAGAAGTGAGTAAAAATAGGTTAGCAATGGTCAAAAATAGCTCAAAATGGGTGAGAAATGGGCAAAAGCAGTTTAGAAAAGGAAAAAAAAAGGCTGAAAATTGGTTATAAAGTGACAAAATCGTTTAGAGAAGGAAAAAAATGGCTAAAACGCGTTGAAAGTGGGCAAAAATGGTTTAGAAAGAGGAAAAAATGGCTTTATGAGGGATAGAGAGGTGCAAAACTGGGTTAGAGATGGACACAATTGGTTAAAAAGGGTTAGGGAGGTGCAAAACTGGGTTAGAAATGGACACAAATGGTTAAAAAGGGTTAGAGAGGTGCAAAACGGGTAGAAATGGCCAAAAATGGCTTGAAGGGAGTTAAAAATAGCTCAAAGTGGGTTAGAAATGGCCAAAGATCGGTTAAGAAGGGGTAGAGAAGCCCAAAAATGGGTTAGAGAAGGTTAAAACTGGGCCCAGATTTATTAGAGATGTGCAAAACCGGGTTAGAAAAGGAAAACTATGGCTTGAAACGGGTTGCAATTGGGAAAAAATGGTTTAGAAATAGCCAAACTTGGTTTGAAGATTTTTAGAGAAGAGCAAAATTGGGTTAGAAACGGCCAAAACCGGCTTAACAGTGATGAGAGAAGTGCAAAACCGTGTTAGAAATGGCCAAAAATGGCTTAAAACTGGAAAAGAACTTTGTTAGACAAGGCTAGAAATAGCTAAAAATGACTTCAAATGAGTTAGAAGTGAGTAAAAATAGGTTAGCAATGGTCAAAAATAGCTCAAAATGGGTGAGAAATGGGCAAAAGCAGTTTAGAAAAGGAAAAAAAAAGGCTGAAAATTGGTTATAAAGTGACAAAATCGTTTAGAGAAGGAAAAAAATGGCTAAAACGCGTTGAAAGTGGGCAAAAATGGTTTAGAAAGAGGAAAAAATGGCTTTATGAGGGATAGAGAGGTGCAAAACTGGGTTAGAGATGGACACAATTGGTTAAAAAGGGTTAGGGAGGTGCAAAACTGGGTTAGAAATGGACACAAATGGTTTAAAAGGGTTAGAGAGGTGCAAAACGGGTAGAAATGGCCAAAAATGGCTTGAAGGGAGTTAAAAATAGCTCAAAGTGGGTTAGAAATGGCCAAAGATCGGTTAAGAAGGGGTAGAGAAGCCCAAAAATGGGTTAGAGAAGGTTAAAACTGGGCCCAGATTTATTAGAGATGTGCAAAACCGGGTTAGAAAAGGAAAACTATGGCTTGAAACGGGTTGCAATTGGGAAAAAATGGTTTAGAAATAGCCAAACTTGGTTTGAAGATTTTTAGAGAATAGCAAAATTGGGTTAGAAACGACCAAAACCGGCTTAACAATGATGAGAGAAGTGCAAAACCGTGTTAGAAATGGCCAAAAATGGCTTAAAACTGGAAAAGAACTTTGTTAGACAAGGCTAGAAATAGCTAAAAATGACTTCAAATGAGTTAGAAGTGAGTAAAAATAGGTTAGCAATGGTCAAAAATAGCTCAAAATGGGTGAGAAATGGGCAAAAGCAGTTTAGAAAAGGAAAAAAAAGGCTGAAAATTGGTTATAAAGTGACAAAATCGTTTAGAGAAGGAAAAAAATGGCTAAAACGCGTTGAAAGTGGGCAAAAATGGTTTAGAAAGAGGAAAAAATGGCTTTATGAGGGATAGAGAGGTGCAAAACTGGGTTAGAGATGGACACAATTGGTTAAAAAGGGTTAGGGAGGTGCAAAACTGGGTTAGAAATGGACACAAATGGTTTAAAAAGGGTTAGAGAGGTGCAAAACGGGTAGAAATGGCCAAAGATCGGTTAAGAAGGGGTAGAGAAGCCTAAAAATGGGTTAGAGAAGGTTAAAACTGGGCCCAGATTTATTAGAGATGTGCAAAACCGGGTTAGAAAAGGAAAACTATGGCTTGAAACGGGTTGCAATTGGGAAAAAATGGTTTAGAAATAGCCAAACTTGGTTTGAAGATTTTTAGAGAAGAGCAAAATTGGGTTAGAAACGGCCAAAACCGGCTTAACAGTGATGAGAGAAGTGCAAAACCGTGTTAGAAATGGCCAAAAATGGCTTAAAACTGGAAAAGAACTTTGTTAGACAAGGCTAGAAATAGCTAAAAATGACTTCAAATGAGTTAGAAGTGAGTAAAAATAGGTTAGCAATGGTCAAAAATAGCTCAAAATGGGTGAGAAATGGGCAAAAGCAGTTTAGAAAAGGAAAAAAAAGGCTGAAAATTGGTTATAAAGTGACAAAATCGTTTAGAGAAGGAAAAAAATGGCTAAAACGCGTTGAAAGTGGGCAAAAATGGTTTAGAAAGAGGAAAAAATGGCTTTATGAGGGAGAGAGAGGTGCAAAACTGGGTTAGAGATGGACACAATTGGTTAAAAAGGGTTAGGGAGGTGCAAAACTGGGTTAGAAATGGACACAAATGGTTTAAAAAGGGTTAGAGAGGTGCAAAACGGGTAGAAATGGCCAAAAATGGCTTGAAGGGAGTTAAAAATAGCTCAAAGTGGGTTAGAAATGGCCAAAGATCGGTTAAGAAGGGGTAGAGAAGCCCAAAAATGGGTTAGAGAAGGTTAAAACTGGGCCCAGATTTATTAGAGATGTGCAAAACCGGGTTAGAAAAGGAAAACTATGGCTTGAAACGGGTTGCAATTGGGAAAAAATGGTTTAGAAATAGCCAAACTTGGTTTGAAGATTTTTAGAGAAGAGCAAAATTGGGTTAGAAACGGCCAAAACCGGCTTAACAATGATGAGAGAAGTGCAAAACCGTGTTAGAAATGGCCAAAAATGGCTTAAAACTGGAAAAGAACTTTGTTAGACAAGGCTAGAAATAGCTAAAAATGACTTCAAATGAGTTAGAAGTGAGTAAAAATAGGTTAGCAATGGTCAAAAATAGCTCAAAATGGGTGAGAAATGGGCAAAAGCAGTTTAGAAAAGGAAAAAAAAAGGCTGAAAATTGGTTATAAAGTGACAAAATCGTTTAGAGAAGGAAAAAAATGGCTAAAACGCGTTGAAAGTGGGCAAAAATGGTTTAGAAAGAGGAAAAAATGGCTTTATGAGGGATAGAGAGGTGCAAAACTGGGTTAGAGATGGACACAATTGGTTAAAAAGGGTTAGGGAGGTGCAAAACTGGGTTAGAAATGGACACAAATGGTTTAAAAAGGGTTAGAGAGGTGCAAAACGGGTAGAAATGGCCAAAAATGGCTTGAAGGGAGTTAAAAATAGCTCAAAGTGGGTTAGAAATGGCCAAAGATCGGTTAAGAAGGGGTAGAGAAGCCCAAAAATGGGTTAGAGAAGGTTAAAACTGGGCCCAGATTTATTAGAGATGTGCAAAACCGGGTTAGAAAAGGAAAACTATGGCTTGAAACGGGTTGCAATTGGGAAAAAATGGATTAGAAATAGCCAAACTTGGTTTGAAGATTTTTAGAGAAGAGCAAAATTGGGTTAGAAACGACCAAAAACGGCTTAACAATGATGAGAGAAGTGCAAAACCGTGTTAGAAATGGCCAAAAATGGCTTAAAACTGGAAAAGAACTTTGTTAGACAAGGCTAGAAATAGCTAAAAATGACTTCAAATGAGTTAGAAGTGAGTAAAAATAGGTTAGCAATGGTCAAAAATAGCTCAAAATGGGTGAGAAATGGGCAAAAGCAGTTTAGAAAAGGAAAAAAAAGGCTGAAAATTGGTTATAAAGTGACAAAATCGTTTAGAGAAGGAAAAAAATGGCTAAAACGCGTTGAAAGTGGGCAAAAATGGTTTAGAAAGAGGAAAAAATGGCTTTATGAGGGATAGAGAGGTGCAAAACTGGGTTAGAGATGGACACAATTGGTTAAAAAGGGTTAGGGAGGTGCAAAACTGGGTTAGAAATGGACACAAATGGTTTAAAAGGGTTAGAGAGGTGCAAAACGGGTAGAAATGGCCAAAGATCGGTTAAGAAGGGGTAGAGAAGCCTAAAAATGGGTTAGAGAAGGTTAAAACTGGGCCCAGATTTATTAGAGATGTGCAAAACCGGGTTAGAAAAGGAAAACTATGGCTTGAAACGGGTTGCAATTGGGAAAAAATGGTTTAGAAATAGCCAAACTTGGTTTGAAGATTTTTAGAGAAGAGCAAAATTGGGTTAGAAACGGCCAAAACGGCTTAACAGTGATGAGAGAAGTGCAAAACCGTGTTAGAAATGGCCAAAAATGGCTTAAAACTGGAAAAGAACTTTGTTAGACAAGGCTAGAAATAGCTAAAAATGACTTCAAATGAGTTAGAAGTGAGTAAAAATAGGTTAGCAATGGTCAAAAATAGCTCAAAATGGGTGAGAAATGGGCAAAAGCAGTTTAGAAAAGGAAAAAAAAGGCTGAAAATTGGTTATAAAGTGACAAAATCGTTTAGAGAAGGAAAAAAATGGCTAAAACGCGTTGAAAGTGGGCAAAAATGGTTTAGAAAGAGGAAAAAATGGCTTTATGAGGGATAGAGAGGTGCAAAACTGGGTTAGAGATGGACACAATTGGTTAAAAAGGGTTAGGGAGGTGCAAAACTGGGTTAGAAATGGACACAAATGGTTTAAAAGGGTTAGAGAGGTGCAAAACGGGTAGAAATGGCCAAAAATGGCTTGAAGGGAGTTAAAAATAGCTCAAAGTGGGTTAGAAATGGCCAAAGATCGGTTAAGAAGGGGTAGAGAAGCCCAAAAATGGGTTAGAGAAGGTTAAAACTGGGCCCAGATTTATTAGAGATGTGCAAAACCGGGTTAGAAAAGGAAAACTATGGCTTGAAACGGGTTGCAATTGGGAAAAAATGGTTTAGAAATAGCCAAACTTGGTTTGAAGATTTTTAGAGAAGAGCAAAATTGGGTTAGAAACGGCCAAAACCAGCTTAACAATGATGAGAGAAGTGCAAAACCGTGTTAGAAATGGCCAAAAATGGCTTAAAACTGGAAAAGAACTTTGTTAGACAAGGCTAGAAATAGCTAAAAATGACTTCAAATGAGTTAGAAGTGAGTAAAAATAGGTTAGCAATGGTCAAAAATAGCTCAAAATGGGTGAGAAATGGGCAAAAGCAGTTTAGAAAAGGAAACAAAAGGCTGAAAATTGGTTATAAAGTGACAAAATCGTTTAGAGAAGGAAAAAAATGGCTAAAACGCGTTGAAAGTGGGCAAAAATGGTTTAGAAAGAGGAAAAAATGGCTTTATGAGGGATAGAGAGGTGCAAAACTGGGTTAGAGATGGACACAATTGGTTAAAAAGGGTTAGGGAGGTGCAAAACTGGGTTAGAAATGGACACAAATGGTTTAAAAAGGGTTAGAGAGGTGCAAAACGGGTAGAAATGGCCAAAGATCGGTTAAGAAGGGGTAGAGAAGCCTAAAAATGGGTTAGAGAAGGTTAAAACTGGGCCCAGATTTATTAGAGATGTGCAAAACCGGGTTAGAAAAGGAAAAGTATGGCTTGAAACGGGTTGCAATTGGGAAAAAATGGTTTAGAAATAGCCAAACTTGGTTTGAAGATTTTTAGAGAAGAGCAAAATTGGGTTAGAAACGGCCAAAACCGGCTTAACAGTGATGAGAGAAGTGCAAAACCGTGTTAGAAATGGCCAAAAATGGCTTAAAACTGGAAAAGAACTTTGTTAGACAAGGCTAGAAATAGCTAAAAATGACTTCAAATGAGTTAGAAGTGAGTAAAAATAGGTTAGCAATGGTCAAAAATAGCTCAAAATGGGTGAGAAATGGGCAAAAGCAGTTTAGAAAAGGAAACAAAAGGCTGAAAATTGGTTATAAAGTGACAAAATCGTTTAGAGAAGGAAAAAAATGGCTAAAACGCGTTGAAAGTGGGCAAAAATGGTTTAGAAAGAGGAAAAAATGGCTTTATGAGGGATAGAGAGGTGCAAAACTGGGTTAGAGATGGACACAATTGGTTAAAAAGGGTTAGGGAGGTGCAAAACTGGGTTAGAAATGGACACAAATGGTTTAAAAGGGTTAGAGAGGTGCAAAACGGGTAGAAATGGCCAAAAATGGCTTGAAGGGAGTTAAAAATAGCTCAAAGTGGGTTAGAAATGGCCAAAGATCAGTTAAGAAGGGGTAGAGAAGCCCAAAAATGGGTTAGAGAAGGTTAAAACTGGGCCCAGATTTATTAGAGATGTGCAAAACCGGGTTAGAAAAGGAAAACTATGGCTTGAAACGGGTTGCAATTGGGAAAAAATGGTTTAGAAATAGCCAAACTTGGTTTGAAGATTTTTAGAGAAGAGCAAAATTGGGTTAGAAACGACCAAAACCGGCTTAACAATGATGAGAGAAGTGCAAAACCGTGTTAGAAATGGCCAAAAATGGCTTAAAACTGGAAAAGAACTTTGTTAGACAAGGCTAGAAATAGCTAAAAATGACTTCAAATGAGTTAGAAGTGAGTAAAAATAGGTTAGCAATGGTCAAAAATAGCTCAAAATGGGTGAGAAATGGGCAAAAGCAGTTTAGAAAAGGAAAAAAAAGGCTGAAAATTGGTTATAAAGTGACAAAATCGTTTAGAGAAGGAAAAAAATGGCTAAAACGCGTTGAAAGTGGGCAAAAATGGTTTAGAAAGAGGAAAAAATGGCTTTATGAGGGATAGAGAGGTGCAAAACTGGGTTAGAGATGGACACAATTGGTTAAAAAGGGTTAGGGAGGTGCAAAACTGGGTTAGAAATGGACACAAATGGTTTAAAAGGGTTAGAGAGGTGCAAAACGGGTAGAAATGGCCAAAAATGGCTTGAAGGGAGTTAAAAATAGCTCAAAGTGGGTTAGAAATGGCCAAAGATCGGTTAAGAAGGGGTAGAGAAGCCCAAAAATGGGTTAGAGAAGGTTAAAACTGGGCCCAGATTTATTAGAGATGTGCAAAACCGGGTTAGAAAAGGAAAACTATGGCTTGAAACGGGTTGCAATTGGGAAAAAATGGTTTAGAAATAGCCAAACTTGGTTTGAAGATTTTTAGAGAAGAGCAAAATTGGGTTAGAAACGACCAAAACCGGCTTAACAATGATGAGAGAAGTGCAAAACCGTGTTAGAAATGGCCAAAAATGGCTTAAAACTGGAAAAGAACTTTGTTAGACAAGGCTAGAAATAGCTAAAAATGACTTCAAATGAGTTAGAAGTGAGTAAAAATAGGTTAGCAATGGTCAAAAATAGCTCAAAATGGGTGAGAAATGGGCAAAAGCAGTTTAGAAAAGGAAAAAAAAAGGCTGAAAATTGGTTATAAAGTGACAAAATCGTTTAGAGAAGGAAAAAAAATGGCTAAAACGCGTTGAAAGTGGGCAAAAATGGTTTAGAAAGAGGAAAAAATGGCTTTATGAGGGATAGAGAGGTGCAAAACTGGGTTAGAGATGGACACAATTGGTTAAAAAGGGTTAGGGAGGTGCAAAACTGGGTTAGAAATGGACACAAATGGTTTAAAAGGGTTAGAGAGGTGCAAAACGGGTAGAAATGGCCAAAAATGGCTTGAAGGGAGTTAAAAATAGCTCAAAGTGGGTTAGAAATGGCCAAAGATCGGTTAAGAAGGGGTAGAGAAGCCCAAAAATGGGTTAGAGAAGGTTAAAACTGGGCCCAGATTTATTAGAGATGTGCAAAACCGGGTTAGAAAAGGAAAACTATGGCTTGAAACGGGTTGCAATTGGGAAAAAATGGTTTAGAAATAGCCAAACTTGGTTTGAAGATTTTTAGAGAAGAGCAAAATTGGGTTAGAAACGACCAAAAACGGCTTAACAATGATGAGAGAAGTGCAAAACCGTGTTAGAAATGGCCAAAAATGGCTTAAAACTGGAAAAGAACTTTGTTAGACATGGCTAGAAATAGCTAAAAATGACTTCAAATGAGTTAGAAGTGAGTAAAAATAGGTTAGCAATGGTCAAAAATAGCTCAAAATGGGTGAGAAATGGGCAAAAGCAGTTTAGAAAAGGAAAAAAAAAGGCTGAAAATTGGTTATAAAGTGACAAAATCGTTTAGAGAAGGAAAAAAATGGCTAAAACGCGTTGAAAGTGGGCAAAAATGGTTTAGAAAGAGGAAAAAATGGCTTTATGAGGGATAGAGAGGTGCAAAACTGGGTTAGAGATGGACACAATTGGTTAAAAAGGGTTAGGGAGGTGCAAAACTGGGTTAGAAATGGACACAAATGGTTTAAAATGGTTAGAGAGGTGCAAAACGGGTAGAAATGGCCAAAGATCGGTTAAGAAGGGGTAGAGAAGCCCAAAAATGGGTTAGAGAAGGTTAAAACTGGGCCCAGATTTATTAGAGATGTGCAAAACCGGGTTAGAAAAGGAAAACTATGGCTTGAAACGGGTTGCAATTGGGAAAAAATGGTTTAGAAATAGCCAAACTTGGTTTGAAGATTTTTAGAGAAGAGCAAAATTGGGTTAGAAACGGCCAAAACCGGCTTAACAGTGATGAGAGAAGTGCAAAACCGTGTTAGAAATGGCCAAAAATGGCTTAAAACTTGAAAAGAACTTTGTTAGACAAGGCTAGAAATAGCTAAAAATGACTTCAAATGAGTTAGAAGTGAGTAAAAATAGGTTAGCAATGGTCAAAAATAGCTCAAAATGGGTGAGAAATGGGCAAAAGCAGTTTAGAAAAGGAAAAAAAAGGCTGAAAATTGGTTATAAAGTGACAAAATCGTTTAGAGAAGGAAAAAAATGGCTAAAACGCGTTGAAAGTGGGCAAAAATGGTTTAGAAAGAGGAAAAAATGGCTTTATGAGGGATAGAGAGGTGCAAAACTGGGTTAGAGATGGACACAATTGGTTAAAAAGGGTTAGGGAGGTGCAAAACTGGGTTAGAAATGGACACAAATGGTTTAAAAGGGTTAGAGAGGTGCAAAACGGGTAGAAATGGCCAAAAATGGCTTGAAGGGAGTTAAAAATAGCTCAAAGTGGGTTAGAAATGGCCAAAGATCGGTTAAGAAGGGGTAGAGAAGCCCAAAAATGGGTTAGAGAAGGTTAAAACTGGGCCCAGATTTATTAGAGATGTGCAAAACCGGGTTAGAAAAGGAAAACTATGGCTTGAAACGGGTTGCAATTGGGAAAAAATGGTTTACAAATAGCCAAACTTGGTTTGAAGATTTTTAGAGAAGAGCAAAATTGGGTTAGAAACGACCAAAACCGGCTTAACAATGATGAGAGAAGTGCAAAACCGTGTTAGAAATGGCCAAAAATGGCTTAAAACTGGAAAAGAACTTTGTTAGACAAGGCTAGAAATAGCTAAAAATGACTTCAAATGAGTTAGAAGTGAGTAAAAATAGGTTAGCAATGGTCAAAAATAGCTCAAAATGGGTGAGAAATGGGCAAAAGCAGTTTAGAAAAGGAAAAAAAAAGGCTGAAAATTGGTTATAAAGTGACAAAATCGTTTAGAGAAGGAAAAAAATGGCTAAAACGCGTTGAAAGTGGGCAAAAATGGTTTAGAAAGAGGAAAAAATGGCTTTATGAGGGATAGAGAGGTGCAAAACTGGGTTAGAGATGGACACAATTGGTTAAAAAGGGTTAGGGAGGTGCAAAACTGGGTTAGAAATGGACACAAATGGTTTAAAAAGGGTTAGAGAGGTGCAAAACGGGTAGAAATGGCCAAAGATCGGTTAAGAAGGGGTAGAGAAGCCTAAAAATGGGTTAGAGAAGGTTAAAACTGGGCCCAGATTTATTAGAGATGTGCAAAACCGGGTTAGAAAAGGAAAACTATGGCTTGAAACGGGTTGCAATTGGGAAAAAATGGTTTAGAAATAGCCAAACTTGGTTTGAAGATTTTTAGAGAAGAGCAAAATTGGGTTAGAAACGGCCAAAACCGGCTTAACAATGATGAGAGAAGTGCAAAACCGTGTTAGAAATGGCCAAAAATGGCTTAAAACTGGAAAAGAACTTTGTTAGACAAGGCTAGAAATAGCTAAAAATGACTTCAAATGAGTTAGAAGTGAGTAAAAATAGGTTAGCAATGGTCAAAAATAGCTCAAAATGGGTGAGAAATGGGCAAAAGCAGTTTAGAAAAGGAAAAAAAAGGCTGAAAATTGGTTATAAAGTGACAAAATCGTTTAGAGAAGGAAAAAAATGGCTAAAACGCGTTGAAAGTGGGCAAAAATGGTTTAGAAAGAGGAAAAAAATGGCTTTATGAGGGATAGAGAGGTGCAAAACTGGGTTAGAGATGGACACAATTGGTTAAAAAGGGTTAGGGAGGTGCAAAACTGGGTTAGAAATGGACACAAATGGTTTAAAAAGGTTAGAGAGGTGCAAAACGGGTAGAAATGGCCAAAGATCGGTTAAGAAGGGGTAGAGAAGCCTAAAAATGGGTTAGAGAAGGTTAAAACTGGGCCCAGATTTATTAGAGATGTGCAAAACCGGGTTAGAAAAGGAAAACTATGGCTTGAAACGGGTTGCAATTGGGAAAAAATGGTTTAGAAATAGCCAAACTTGGTTTGAAGATTTTTAGAGAAGAGCAAAATTGGGTTAGAAACGGCCAAAACCGGCTTAACAATGATGAGAGAAGTGCAAAACCGTGTTAGAAATGGCCAAAAATGGCTTAAAACTGGAAAAGAACTTTGTTAGACAAGGCTAGAAATAGCTAAAAATGACTTCAAATGAGTTAGAAGTGAGTAAAAATAGGTTAGCAATGGTCAAAAATAGCTCAAAATGGGTGAGAAATGGGCAAAAGCAGTTTAGAAAAGGAAAAAAAAAGGCTGAAAATTGGTTATAAAGTGACAAAATCTTTTAGAGAAGGAAAAAAATGGCTAAAACGCGTTGAAAGTGGGCAAAAATGGTTTAGAAAGAGGAAAAAATGGCTTTATGAGGGATAGAGAGGTGCAAAACTGGGTTAGAGATGGACACAATTGGTTAAAAAGGGTTAGGGAGGTGCAAAACTGGGTTAGAAATGGACACAAATGGTTTAAAAGGGTTAGAGAGGTGCAAAACGGGTAGAAATGGCCAAAAATGGCTTGAAGGGAGTTAAAAATAGCTCAAAGTGGGTTAGAAATGGCCAAAGATCGGTTAAGAAGGGGTAGAGAAGCCCAAAAATGGGTTAGAGAAGGTTAAAACTGGGCCCAGATTTATTAGAGATGTGCAAAACCGGGTTAGAAAAGGAAAACTATGGCTTGAAACGGGTTGCAATTGGGAAAAAATGGTTTAGAAATAGCCAAACTTGGTTTGAAGATTTTTAGAGAAGAGCAAAATTGGGTTAGAAACGGCCAAAAACCGGCTTAACAATGATGAGAGAAGTGCAAAACCGTGTTAGAAATGGCCAAAAATGGCTTAAAACTGGAAAAGAACTTTGTTAGACAAGGCTAGAAATAGCTAAAAATGACTTCAAATGAGTTAGAAGTGAGTAAAAATAGGTTAGCAATGGTCAAAAATAGCTCAAAATGGGTGAGAAATGGGCAAAAGCAGTTTAGAAAAGGAAAAAAAAAAGGCTGAAAATTGGTTATAAAGTGACAAAATCGTTTAGAGAAGGAAAAAAAATGGCTAAAACGCGTTGAAAGTGGGCAAAAATGGTTTAGAAAGAGGAAAAAATGGCTTTATGAGGGATAGAGAGGTGCAAAACTGGGTTAGAGATGGACACAATTGGTTAAAAAGGGTTAGGGAGGTGCAAAACTGGGTTAGAAATGGACACAAATGGTTTAAAAAGGGTTAGAGAGGTGCAAAACGGGTAGAAATGGCCAAAGATCGGTTAAGAAGGGGTAGAGAAGCCCAAAAATGGGTTAGAGAAGGTTAAAACTGGGCCCAGATTTATTAGAGATGTGCAAAACCGGGTTAGAAAAGGAAAACTATGGCTTGAAACGGGTTGCAATTGGGAAAAAATGGTTTAGAAATAGCCAAACTTGGTTTGAAGATTTTTAGAGAAGAGCAAAATTGGGTTAGAAACGGCCAAAACCGGCTTAACAGTGATGAGAGAAGTGCAAAACCGTGTTAGAAATGGCCAAAAATGGCTTAAAACTGGAAAAGAACTTTGTTAGACAAGGCTAGAAATAGCTAAAAATGACTTCAAATGAGTTAGAAGTGAGTAAAAATAGGTTAGCAATGGTCAAAAATAGCTCAAAATGGGTGAGAAATGGGCAAAAGCAGTTTAGAAAAGGAAAAAAAAAAGGCTGAAAATTGGTTATAAAGTGACAAAATCGTTTAGAGAAGGAAAAAAATGGCTAAAACGCGTTGAAAGTGGGCAAAAATGGTTTAGAAAGAGGAAAAAATGGCTTTATGAGGGATAGAGAGGTGCAAAACTGGGTTAGAGATGGACACAATTGGTTAAAAAGGGTTAGGGAGGTGCAAAACTGGGTTAGAAATGGACACAAATGGTTTAAAAGGGTTAGAGAGGTGCAAAACGGGTAGAAATGGCCAAAAATGGCTTGAAGGGAGTTAAAAATAGCTCAAAGTGGGTTAGAAATGGCCAAAGATCGGTTAAGAAGGGGTAGAGAAGCCCAAAAATGGGTTAGAGAAGGTTAAAACTGGGCCCAGATTTATTAGAGATGTGCAAAACCGGGTTAGAAAAGGAAAAGTATGGCTTGAAACGGGTTGCAATTGGGAAAAAATGGTTTAGAAATAGCCAAACTTGGTTTGAAGATTTTTAGAGAAGAGCAAAATTGGGTTAGAAACGACCAAAACCGGCTTAACAATGATGAGAGAAGTGCAAAACCGTGTTAGAAATGGCCAAAAATGGCTTAAAACTGGAAAAGAACTTTGTTAGACAAGGCTAGAAATAGCTAAAAATGACTTCAAATGAGTTAGAAGTGAGTAAAAATAGGTTAGCAATGGTCAAAAATAGCTCAAAATGGGTGAGAAATGGGCAAAAGCAGTTTAGAAAAGGAAAAAAAAAAGGCTGAAAATTGGTTATAAAGTGACAAAATCGTTTAGAGAAGGAAAAAAAATGGCTAAAACGCGTTGAAAGTGGGCAAAAATGGTTTAGAAAGAGGAAAAAATGGCTTTATGAGGGATAGAGAGGTGCAAAACTGGGTTAGAGATGGACACAATTGGTTAAAAAGGGTTAGGGAGGTGCAAAACTGGGTTAGAAATGGACACAAATGGTTTAAAAAGGTTAGAGAGGTGCAAAACGGGTAGAAATGGCCAAAGATCGGTTAAGAAGGGGTAGAGAAGCCTAAAAATGGGTTAGAGAAGGTTAAAACTGGGCCCAGATTTATTAGAGATGTGCAAAACCGGGTTAGAAAAGGAAAACTATGGCTTGAAACGGGTTGCAATTGGGAAAAAATGGTTTAGAAATAGCCAAACTTGGTTTGAAGATTTTTAGAGAAGAGCAAAATTGGGTTAGAAACGACCAAAACCGGCTTAACAATGATGAGAGAAGTGCAAAACCGTGTTAGAAATGGCCAAAAATGGCTTAAAACTGGAAAAGAACTTTGTTAGACAAGGCTAGAAATAGCTAAAAATGACTTCAAATGAGTTAGAAGTGAGTAAAAATAGGTTAGCAATGGTCAAAAATAGCTCAAAATGGGTGAGAAATGGGCAAAAGCAGTTTAGAAAAGGAAAAAAAAAAAAGGCTGAAAATTGGTTATAAAGTGACAAAATCGTTTAGAGAAGGAAAAAAATGGCTAAAACGCGTTGAAAGTGGGCAAAAATGGTTTAGAAAGAGGAAAAAATGGCTTTATGAGGGATAGAGAGGTGCAAAACTGGGTTAGAGATGGACACAATTGGTTAAAAAGGGTTAGGGAGGTGCAAAACTGGGTTAGAAATGGACACAAATGGTTAAAAAGGGTTAGAGAGGTGCAAAACGGGTAGAAATGGCCAAAAATGGCTTGAAGGGAGTTAAAAATAGCTCAAAGTGGGTTAGAAATGGCCAAAGATCGGTTAAGAAGGGGTAGAGAAGCCCAAAAATGGGTTAGAGAAGGTTAAAACTGGGCCCAGATTTATTAGAGATGTGCAAAACCGGGTTAGAAAAGGAAAACTATGGCTTGAAACGGGTTGCAATTGGGAAAAAATGGTTTAGAAATAGCCAAACTTGGTTTGAAGATTTTTAGAGAAAAGCAAAATTGGGTTAGAAACGGCCAAAACCGGCTTAACAGTGATGAGAGAAGTGCAAAACCGTGTTAGAAATGGCCAAAAATGGCTTAAAACTGGAAAAGAACTTTGTTAGACAAGGCTAGAAATAGCTAAAAATGACTTCAAATGAGTTAGAAGTGAGTAAAAATAGGTTAGCAATGGTCAAAAATAGCTCAAAATGGGTGAGAAATGGGCAAAAGCAGTTTAGAAAAGGAAAAAAAAAGGCTGAAAATTGGTTATAAAGTGACAAAATCGTTTAGAGAAGGAAAAAAATGGCTAAAACGCGTTGAAAGTGGGCAAAAATGGTTTAGAAAGAGGAAAAAATGGCTTTATGAGGGATAGAGAGGTGCAAAACTGGGTTAGAGATGGACACAATTGGTTAAAAAGGGTTAGGGAGGTGCAAAACTGGGTTAGAAATGGACACAAATGGTTTAAAAGGGTTAGAGAGGTGCAAAACGGGTAGAAATGGCCAAAAATGGCTTGAAGGGAGTTAAAAATAGCTCAAAGTGGGTTAGAAATGGCCAAAGATCGGTTAAGAAGGGGTAGAGAAGCCCAAAAATGGGTTAGAGAAGGTTAAAACTGGGCCCAGATTTATTAGAGATGTGCAAAACCAGGTTAGAAAAGGAAAACTATGGCTTGAAACGGGTTGCAATTGGGAAAAAATGGTTTAGAAATAGCCAAACTTGGTTTGAAGATTTTTAGAGAAGAGCAAAATTGGGTTAGAAACGGCCAAAAACGGCTTAACAATGATGAGAGAAGTGCAAAACCGTGTTAGAAATGGCCAAAAATGGCTTAAAACTGGAAAAGAACTTTGTTAGACAAGGCTAGAAATAGCTAAAAATGACTTCAAATGAGTTAGAAGTGAGTAAAAATAGGTTAGCAATGGTCAAAAATAGCTCAAAATGGGTGAGAAATGGGCAAAAGCAGTTTAGAAAAGGAAAAAAAAAAAAGGCTGAAAATTGGTTATAAAGTGACAAAATCGTTTAGAGAAGGAAAAAAAATGGCTAAAACGCGTTGAAAGTGGGCAAAAATGGTTTAGAAAGAGGAAAAAATGGCTTTATGAGGGATAGAGAGGTGCAAAACTGGGTTAGAGATGGACACAATTGGTTAAAAAGGGTTAGGGAGGTGCAAAACTGGGTTAGAAATGGACACAAATGGTTAAAAAGGGTTAGAGAGGTGCAAAACGGGTAGAAATGGCCAAAGATCGGTTAAGAAGGGGTAGAGAAGCCCAAAAATGGGTTAGAGAAGGTTAAAACTGGGCCCAGATTTATTAGAGATGTGCAAAACCGGGTTAGAAAAGGAAAACTATGGCTTGAAACGGGTTGCAATTGGGAAAAAATGGTTTAGAAATAGCCAAACTTGGTTTGAAGATTTTTAGAGAAAAGCAAAATTGGGTTAGAAACGGCCAAAACCGGCTTAACAGTGATGAGAGAAGTGCAAAACCGTGTTAGAAATGGCCAAAAATGGCTTAAAACTGGAAAAGAACTTTGTTAGACAAGGCTAGAAATAGCTAAAAATGACTTCAAATGAGTTAGAAGTGAGTAAAAATAGGTTAGCAATGGTCAAAAATAGCTCAAAATGGGTGAGAAATGGGCAAAAGCAGTTTAGAAAAGGAAAAAAAAAAAGGCTGAAAATTGGTTATAAAGTGACAAAATCGTTTAGAGAAGGAAAAAAAATGGCTAAAACGCGTTGAAAGTGGGCAAAAATGGTTTAGAAAGAGGAAAAAAATGGCTTTATGAGGGATAGAGAGGTGCAAAACTTGGTTAGAGATGGACACAATTGGTTAAAAAGGGTTAGGGAGGTGCAAAACTGGGTTAGAAATGGACACAAATGGTTAAAAAGGGCCTAAGAGGTGCAAAACGGGTAGAAATGGCCAAAAATGGCTTGAAGGGAGTTAAAAAATAGCTCAAAGTGGGTTAGAAATGGCCAAAGATCGGTTAAGAAGGGGTAGAGAAGCCCAAAAATGGGTTAGAGAAGGTTAAAACTGGGCCCAGATTTATTAGAGATGTGCAAAACCGGGTTAGAAAAGGAAAACTATGGCTTGAAACGGGTTGCAATTGGGAAAAAATGGTTTAGAAATAGCCAAACTTGGTTTGAAGATTTTTAGAGAAGAGCAAAATTGGGTTAGAAACGGCCAAAACCGGCTTAACAGTGATGAGAGAAGTGCAAAACCGTGTTAGAAATGGCCAAAAATGGCTTAAAACTGGAAAAGAACTTTGTTAGACAAGGCTAGAAATAGCTAAAAATGACTTCAAATGAGTTAGAAGTGAGTAAAAATAGGTTAGCAATGGTCAAAAATAGCTCAAAATGGGTGAGAAATGGGCAAAAGCAGTTTAGAAAAGGAAAAAAAAAAGGCTGAAAATTGGTTATAAAGTGACAAAATCGTTTAGAGAAGGAAAAAAAATGGCTAAAACGCGTTGAAAGTGGGCAAAAATGGTTTAGAAAGAGGAAAAAAATGGCTTTATGAGGGATAGAGAGGTGCAAAACTGGGTTAGAGATGGACACAATTGGTTTAAAAAGGGTTAGGGAGGTGCAAAACTGGGTTAGAAATGGACACAAATGGTTAAAAAGGGTTAGAGAGGTGCAAAACGGGTAGAAATGGCCAAAGATCGGTTAAGAAGGGGTAGAGAAGCCTAAAAATGGGTTAGAGAAGGTTAAAACTGGGCCCAGATTTATTAGAGATGTGCAAAACCGGGTTAGAAAAGGAAAACTATGGCTTGAAACGGGTTGCAATTGGGAAAAAATGGTTTAGAAATAGCCAAACTTGGTTTGAAGATTTTTAGAGAAGAGCAAAATTGGGTTAGAAACGGCCAAAACCGGCTTAACAGTGATGAGAGAAGTGCAAAACCGTGTTAGAAATGGCCAAAAATGGCTTAAAACTGGAAAAGAACTTTGTTAGACAAGGCTAGAAATAGCTAAAAATGACTTCAAATGAGTTAGAAGTGAGTAAAAATAGGTTAGCAATGGTCAAAAATAGCTCAAAATGGGTGAGAAATGGGCAAAAGCAGTTTAGAAAAGGAAAAAAAAAAGGCTGAAAATTGGTTATAAAGTGACAAAATCGTTTAGAGAAGGAAAAAAAATGGCTAAAACGCGTTGAAAGTGGGCAAAAATGGTTTAGAAAGAGGAAAAAAATGGCTTTATGAGGGATAGAGAGGTGCAAAACTGGGTTAGAGATGGACACAATTGGTTAAAAAGGGTTAGGGAGGTGCAAAACTGGGTTAGAAATGGACACAAATGGTTTAAAAAGGGTTAGAGAGGTGCAAAACGGGTAGAAATGGCCAAAAATGGCTTGAAGGGAGTTAAAAATAGCTCAAAGTGGGTTAGAAATGGCCAAAGATCGGTTAAGAAGGGGTAGAGAAGCCTAAAAATGGGTTAGAGAAGGTTAAAACTGGGCCCAGATTTATTAGAGATGTGCAAAACCGGGTTAGAAAAGGAAAACTATGGCTTGAAACGGGTTGCAATTGGGAAAAAATGGTTTAGAAATAGCCAAACTTGGTTTGAAGATTTTTAGAGAAGAGCAAAATTGGGTTAGAAACGGCCAAAACCGGCTTAACAGTGATGAGAGAAGTGCAAAACCGTGTTAGAAATGGCCAAAAATGGCTTAAAACTGGAAAAGAACTTTGTTAGACAAGGCTAGAAATAGCTAAAAATGACTTCAAATGAGTTAGAAGTGAGTAAAAATAGGTTAGCAATGGTCAAAAATAGCTCAAAATGGGTGAGAAATGGGCAAAAGCAGTTTAGAAAAGGAAAAAAAAAGGCTGAAAATTGGTTATAAAGTGACAAAATCGTTTAGCGAAGGAAAAAAAAATGGCTAAAACGCGTTGAAAGTGGGCAAAAAATGGTTTAGAAAGAGGAAAAAAATGGCTTTATGAGGGATAGAGAGGTGCAAAACTGGGTTAGAGATGGACACAATTGGTTAAAAAGGGTTAGGGAGGTGCAAAACTGGGTTAGAAATGGACACAAATGGTTTAAAAGGGTTAGAGAGGTGCAAAACGGGTAGAAATGGCCAAAAATGGCTTGAAGGGAGTTAAAAATAGCTCAAAGTGGGTTAGAAATGGCCAAAGATCGGTTAAGAAGGGGTAGAGAAGCCCAAAAATGGGTTAGAGAAGGTTAAAACTGGGCCCAGATTTATTAGAGATGTGCAAAACCGGGTTAGAAAAGGAAAACTATGGCTTGAAACGGGTTGCAATTGGGAAAAAAATGGTTTAGAAATAGCCAAACTTGGTTTGAAGATTTTTAGAGAAGAGCAAAATTGGGTTAGAAACGGCCAAAACCGGCTTAACAGTGATGAGAGAAGTGCAAAACCGTGTTAGAAATGGCCAAAAATGGCTTAAAACTGGAAAAGAACTTTGTTAGACAAGGCTAGAAATAGCTAAAAATGACTTCAAATGAGTTAGAAGTGAGTAAAAATAGGTTAGCAATGGTCAAAAATAGCTCAAAATGGGTGAGAAATGGGCAAAAGCAGTTTAGAAAAGGAAAAAAAAAGGCTGAAAATTGGTTATAAAGTGACAAAATCGTTTAGAGAAGGAAAAAAAATGGCTAAAACGCGTTGAAAGTGGGCAAAAATGGTTTAGAAAGAGGAAAAAATGGCTTTATGAGGGATAGAGAGGTGCAAAACTGGGTTAGAAATGGACACAAATGTTTAAAAAGTGTTAGAGAGGTGCAAAACGGGTAGAAATGGCCAAAGATCGGTTAAGAAGGGGTAGAGAAGCCTAAAAGTGGGTTAGAGAAGGTTAAAACTGGGCCCAGATTTATTAGAGATGTGCAAAACCAGGTTAGAAAAGGAAAACTATGGCTTGAAACGGGTTGCAATTGGGAAAAAATGGTTTAGAAATAGCCAAACTTGGTTTGAAGATTTTTAGAGAAGAGCAAAATTGGGTTAGAAACGGCCAAAAACCGGCTTAACAGTGATGAGAGAAGTGCAAAACCGTGTTAGAAATGGCCAAAAATGGCTTAAAACTGGAAAAGAACTTTGTTAGACAAGGCTAGAAATAGCTAAAAATGACTTCAAATGAGTTAGAAGTGAGTAAAAATAGGTTAGCAATGGTCAAAAATAGCTCAAAATGGGTGAGAAATGGGCAAAAGCAGTTTAGAAAAGGAAAAAAAAGGCTGAAAATTGGTTATAAAGTGACAAAATCGTTTAGAGAAGGAAAAAAATGGCTAAAACGCGTTGAAAGTGGGCAAAAATGGTTTAGAAAGAGGAAAAAAATGGCTTTATGAGGGATAGAGAGGTGCAAAACTGGGTTAGAGATGGACACAATTGGTTAAAAAGGGTTAGGGAGGTGCAAAACTGGGTTAGAAATGGACACAAATGGTTTAAAAGGGTTAGAGAGGTGCAAAACGGGTAGAAATGGCCAAAAATGGCTTGAAGGGAGTTAAAAATAGCTCAAAGGGGGTTAGAAATGGCCAAAGATCGGTTAAGAAGGGGTAGAGAAGCCCAAAAATGGGTTAGAGAAGGTTAAAACTGGGCCCAGATTTATTAGAGATGTGCAAAACCGGGTTAGAAAAGGAAAACTATGGCTTGAAACGGGTTGCAATTGGGAAAAAATGGTTTAGAAATAGCCAAACTTGGTTTGAAGATTTTTAGAGAAGAGCAAAATTGGGTTAGAAACGACCAAAAACGGCTTAACAATGATGAGAGAAGTGCAAAACCGTGTTAGAAATGGCCAAAAATGGCTTAAAACTGGAAAAGAACTTTGTTAGACAAGGCTAGAAATAGCTAAAAATGACTTCAAATGAGTTAGAAGTGAGTAAAAATAGGTTAGCAATGGTCAAAAATAGCTCAAAATGGGTGAGAAATGGGCAAAAGCAGTTTAGAAAAGGAAAAAAAAAAAAAAAAGGCTGAAAATGGTTATAAAGTGACAAAATCGTTTAGAGAAGGAAAAAAATGGCTAAAACGCGTTGAAAGTGGGCAAAAATGGTTTAGAAAGAGGAAAAAATGGCTTTATGAGGGATAGAGAGGTGCAAAACTGGGTTAGAAATGGACACAATTGGTTAAAAAGGGTTAGGGAGGTGCAAAACTGGGTTAGAAATGGACACAAATGTTTAAAAAGTGTTAGAGAGGTGCAAAACGGGTAGAAATGGCCAAAGATCGGTTAAGAAGGGGTAGAGAAGCCTAAAAATGGGTTAGAGAAGGTTAAAACTGGGCCCAGATTTATTAGAGATGTGCAAAACCAGGTTAGAAAAGGAAAACTATGGCTTGAAACGGGTTGCAATTGGGAAAAAATGGTTTAGAAATAGCCAAACTTGGTTTGAAGATTTTTAGAGAAGAGCAAAATTGGGTTAGAAACGGCCAAAACCGGCTTAACAGTGATGAGAGAAGTGCAAAACCGTGTTAGAAATGGCCAAAAATGGCTTAAAACTGGAAAAGAACTTTGTTAGACAAGGCTAGAAATAGCTAAAAATGACTTCAAATGAGTTAGAAGTGAGTAAAAATAGGTTAGCAATGGTCAAAAATAGCTCAAAATGGGTGAGAAATGGGCAAAAGCAGTTTAGAAAAGGAAAAAAAAGGCTGAAAATTGGTTATAAAGTGACAAAATCGTTTAGAGAAGGAAAAAAAAATGGCTAAAACGCGTTGAAAGTGGGCAAAAATGGTTTAGAAAGAGGAAAAAAAATGGCTTTATGAGGGATAGAGAGGTGCAAAACTGGGTTAGAGATGGACACAATTGGTTAAAAAGGGTTAGGGAGGTGCAAAACTGGGTTAGAAATGGACACAAATGGTTTAAAAGGGTTAGAGAGGTGCAAAACGGGTAGAAATGGCCAAAAATGGCTTGAAGGGAGTTAAAAATAGCTCAAAGTGGGTTAGAAATGGCCAAAGATCGGTTAAGAAGGGGTAGAGAAGCCCAAAAATGGGTTAGAGAAGGTTAAAACTGGGCCCAGATTTATTAGAGATGTGCAAAACCGGGTTAGAAAAGGAAAACTATGGCTTGAAACGGGTTGCAATTGGGAAAAAATGGTTTAGAAATAGCCAAACTTGGTTTGAAGATTTTTAGAGAAGAGCAAAATTGGGTTAGAAACGCCAAAACCGGCTTAACAGTGATGAGAGAAGTGCAAAACCGTGTTAGAAATGGCCAAAAATGGCTTAAAACTGGAAAAGAACTTTGTTAGACAAGGCTAGAAATAGCTAAAAATGACTTCAAATGAGTTAGAAGTGAGTAAAAATAGGTTAGCAATGGTCAAAAATAGCTCAAAATGGGTGAGAAATGGGCAAAAGCAGTTTAGAAAAGGAAAAAAAAGGCTGAAAATTGGTTATAAAGTGACAAAATCGTTTAGAGAAGGAAAAAAATGGCTAAAACGCGTTGAAAGTGGGCAAAAATGGTTTAGAAAGAGGAAAAAATGGCTTTATGAGGGATAGAGAGGTGCAAAACTGGGTTAGAGATGGACACAATTGGTTAAAAAGGGTTAGGGAGGTGCAAAACTGGGTTAGAAATGGACACAAATGTTTAAAAAGGGTTAGAGAGGTGCAAAACGGGTAGAAATGGCCAAAGATCGGTTAAGAAGGGGTAGAGAAGCCTAAAAATGGGTTAGAGAAGGTTAAAACTGGGCCCAGATTTATTAGAGATGTGCAAAACCAGGTTAGAAAAGGAAAACTATGGCTTGAAACGGGTTGCAATTGGGAAAAAATGGTTTAGAAATAGCCAAACTTGGTTTGAAGATTTTTAGAGAAGAGCAAAATTGGGTTAGAAACGGCCAAAACCGGCTTAACAGTGATGAGAGAAGTGCAAAACCGTGTTAGAAATGGCCAAAAATGGCTTAAAACTGGAAAAGAACTTTGTTAGACAAGGCTAGAAATAGCTAAAAATGACTTCAAATGAGTTAGAAGTGAGTAAAAATAGGTTAGCAATGGTCAAAAATAGCTCAAAATGGGTGAGAAATGGGCAAAAGCAGTTTAGAAAAGGAAAAAAAAAGGCTGAAAATTGGTTATAAAGTGACAAAATCGTTTAGAGAAGGAAAAAAAATGGCTAAAACGCGTTGAAAGTGGGCAAAAATGGTTTAGAAAGAGGAAAAAAATGGCTTTATGAGGGATAGAGAGGTGCAAAACTGGGTTAGAAATGGACACAATTGGTTAAAAAGGGTTAGGGAGGTGCAAAACTGGGTTAGAAATGGACACAAATGGTTTAAAAGGGTTAGAGAGGTGCAAAACGGGTAGAAATGGCCAAAAATGGCTTGAAGGGAGTTAAAAATAGCTCAAAGTGGGTTAGAAATGGCCAAAGATCGGTTAAGAAGGGGTAGAGAAGCCCAAAAATGGGTTAGAGAAGGTTAAAACTGGGCCCAGATTTATTAGAGATGTGCAAAACCGGGTTAGAAAAGGAAAACTATGGCTTGAAACGGGTTGCAATTGGGAAAAAATGGTTTAGAAATAGCCAAACTTGGTTTGAAGATTTTTAGAGAAGAGCAAAATTGGGTTAGAAACGGCCAAAACCGGCTTAACAGTGATGAGAGAAGTGCAAAACCGTGTTAGAAATGGCCAAAAATGGCTTAAAACTGGAAAAGAACTTTGTTAGACAAGGCTAGAAATAGCTAAAAATGACTTCAAATGAGTTAGAAGTGAGTAAAAATAGGTTAGCAATGGTCAAAAATAGCTCAAAATGGGTGAGAAATGGGCAAAAGCAGTTTAGAAAAGGAAAAAAAAAAGGCTGAAAATTGGTTATAAAGTGACAAAATCGTTTAGAGAAGGAAAAAAAATGGCTAAAACGCGTTGAAAGTGGGCAAAAATGGTTTAGAAAGAGGAAAAAATGGCTTTATGAGGGATAGAGAGGTGCAAAACTGGGTTAGAGATGGACACAATTGGTTAAAAAGGGTTAGGGAGGTGCAAAACTGGGTTAGAAATGGACACAAATGGTTTAAAAGGGTTAGAGAGGTGCAAAACGGGTAGAAATGGCCAAAAATGGCTTGAAGGGAGTTAAAAATAGCTCAAAGTGGGTTAGAAATGGCCAAAGATCGGTTAAGAAGGGGTAGAGAAGCCAAAAATGGGTTAGAGAAGGTTAAAACTGGGCCCAGATTTATTAGAGATGTGCAAAACCAGGTTAGAAAAGGAAAACTATGGCTTGAAACGGGTTGCAATTGGGAAAAAATGGTTTAGAAATAGCCAAACTTGGTTTGAAGATTTTTAGAGAAGAGCAAAATTGGGTTAGAAACGGCCAAAAACGGCTTAACAGTGATGAGAGAAGTGCAAAACCGTGTTAGAAATGGCCAAAAATGGCTTAAAACTGGAAAAGAACTTTGTTAGACAAGGCTAGAAATAGCTAAAAATGACTTCAAATGAGTTAGAAGTGAGTAAAAATAGGTTAGCAATGGTCAAAAATAGCTCAAAATGGGTGAGAAATGGGCAAAAGCAGTTTAGAAAAGGAAAAAAAAGGCTGAAAATTGGTTATAAAGTGACAAAATCGTTTAGAGAAGGAAAAAAATGGCTAAAACGCGTTGAAAGTGGGCAAAAATGGTTTAGAAAGAGGAAAAAATGGCTTTATGAGGGATAGAGAGGTGCAAAACTGGGTTAGAGATGGACACAATTGGTTAAAAAGGGTTAGGGAGGTGCAAAACTGGGTTAGAAATGGACACAAATGTTTAAAAAAGGGTTTAGAGAGGTGCAAAACGGGTAGAAAGAATGGCCAAAGATCGGTTAAGAAGGGGTAGAGAAGCCCAAAAATGGGTTAGAGAAGGTTAAAACTGGGCCCAGATTTATTAGAGATGTGCAAAACCGGGTTAGAAAAGGAAAACTATGGCTTGAAACGGGTTGCAATTGGGAAAAAATGGTTTAGAAATAGCCAAACTTGGTTTGAAGATTTTTAGAGAAGAGCAAAATTGGGTTAGAAACGGCCCAAAACCGGCTTAACAGTGATGAGAGAAGTGCAAAACCGTGTTAGAAATGGCCAAAAATGGCTTAAAACTGGAAAGAACTTTGTTAGACAAGGCTAGAAATAGCTAAAAATGACTTCAAATGAGTTAGAAGTGAGTAAAAATAGGTTAGCAATGGTCAAAAATAGCTCAAAATGGGTGAGAAATGGGCAAAAGCAGTTTAGAAAAGGAAAAAAAAAAAAAAGGCTGAAAATTGGTTATAAAGTGACAAAATCTTTTAGAGAAGGAAAAAAAATGGCTAAAACGCGTTGAAAGTGGGCAAAAATGGTTTAGAAAGAGGAAAAAAATGGCTTTATGAGGGATAGAGAGGTGCAAAACTGGGTTAGAGATGGACACAATTGGTTAAAAAAGGGTTAGGGAGGTGCAAAACTGGGTTAGAAATGGACACAAATGGTTTAAAAGGGTTAGAGAGGTGCAAAACGGGTAGAAATGGCCAAAAATGGCTTGAAGGGAGTTAAAAAAAGCTCAAAGTGGGTTAGAAATGGCCAAAGATCGGTTAAGAAGGGGTAGAGAAGCCCAAAATGGGTTAGAGAAGGTTAAAACTGGGCCCAGATTTATTAGAGATGTGCAAAACCGGGTTAGAAAAGGAAAACTATGGCTTGAAACGGGTTGCAATTGGGAAAAAATGGTTTAGAAATAGCCAAACTTGGTTTGAAGATTTTAGAGAAGAGCAAAATTGGGTTAGAAACGGCCAAAACCGGCTTAACAGTGATGAGAGAAGTGCAAAATCGTTTAGAAATGGCCAAAAATGGCTTAAAACTGGAAAAGAACTTTGTTAGACAAGGCTAGAAATAGCTAAAAATGACTTCAAATGAGTTAGAAGTGAGTAAAAATAGGTTAGCAATGGTCAAAAATAGCTCAAAATGGGTGAGAAATGGGCAAAAGCAGTTTAGAAAAGGAAAAAATGGCTGAAAATTGGTTATAAAGTGACAAAATCTTTTAGAGAAGGAAAAAAATGGCTAAAACGCGTTGAAAGTGGGCAAAAATGGTTTAGAAAGAGGAAAAAATGGCTTTATGAGGGATAGAGAGGTGCAAAACTGGGTTAGAGATGGACACAATTGGTTAAAAAGGGTTAGGGAGGTGCAAAAACTGGGTTAGAAATGGACACAAATGGTTTAAAAGGGTTAGAGAGGTGCAAAACGGGTAGAAATGGCCAAAAATGGCTTGAAGGGAGTTAAAAATAGCTCAAAGTGGGTTAGAAATGGCCAAAGATCGGTTAAGAAGGGGTAGAGAAGCCCAAAAATGGGTTAGAGAAGGTTAAAACTGGGCCCAGATTTATTAGAGATGTGCAAAACCGGGTAGAAATGGAAAACTATGGCTTGAAACGGGTTGCAATTGGGAAAAAATGGTTTAGAAATAGCCAAACTTGGTTTGAAGATTTTTAGAGAAGAGCAAAAATTGGGTTAGAAACGACAAAAACGGCTTAACAATGATGAGAGAAGTGCAAAACCGTTTAGAAATGGCCAAAAATGGCTTAAAACTGGAAAAGAACTTTGTTAGACAAGGCTAGAAATAGCTAAAAATGACTCAAATGAGTTAGAAGTGAGTAAAAATAGGTTAGCAATGGTCAAAAAATAGCTCAAAATGGGTGAGAAATGGGCAAAAGCAGTTTAGAAAAGGAAAAAAAAGGCTGAAAATTGGTTATAAAGTGACAAAATCGTTTAGAAAAGGAAAAAAAATGGCTAAAACGCGTTGAAAGTGGGCAAAAATGGTTTAGAAAGAGGAAAAAATGGCTTTATGAGGGATAGAGAGGTGCAAAACTGGGTTAGAGATGGACACAATTGTTAAAAAGGGTTAGGGAGGTGCAAAACTGGGTTAGAAATGGACACAAATGTTTAAAAGGGTTAGAGAGGTGCAAAACGGGTAGAAAGGGCCAAAGATCGGTTAAGAAGGGGTAGAGAAGCCTAAAAATGGGTTAGAGAAGGTTAAAACTGGGCCCAGATTTATTAGAGATGTGCAAAACCGGGTTAGAAAAGGAAAAATATGGCTTGAAACGGGTTGCAATTGGGAAAAAATGGATTAGAAATAGCCAAACTTGGTTTGAAGATTTTTAGAGAAGAGCAAAATTGGGTTAGAAACGGCCAAAACCGGCTTAACAGTGATGAGAGAAGTGCAAAACCGTGTTAGAAATGGCCAAAAATGGCTTAAAACTGGAAAAGAACTTTGTTAGACAAGGCTAGAAATAGCTAAAAATGACTTCAAATGAGTTAGAAGTGAGTAAAAATAGGTTAGCAATGGTCAAAAATAGCTCAAAATGGGTGAGAAATGGGCAAAAGCAGTTTAGAAAAGGAAAAAAAAAGGCTGAAAATTGGTTATAAAGTGACAAAATCTTTTAGAGAAGGAAAAAAATGGCTAAAACGCGTTGAAAGTGGGCAAAAAATGGTTTAGAAAGAGGAAAAAATGGCTTTATGAGGGATAGAGAGGTGCAAAACTGGGTTAGAGATGGACACAATTGGTTTAAAAAGGGTTAGGGAGGTGCAAAACTGGGTTAGAAATGGACACAAATGGTTTAAAAGGGTTAGAGAGGTGCAAAACGGTAGAAATGGCCAAAAATGGCTTGAAGGGAGTTAAAAATAGCTCAAAGTGGGTTAGAAAGGCCAAAGATCGGTTAAGAAGGGGTAGAGAAGCCAAAAAATGGTTAGAGAAGGTTAAAACTGGGCCCAGATTTATTAGAGATGTGCAAAACCGGGTTAGAAAAGGAAAACTATGGCTTGAAACGGGTTGCAATTGGGAAAAAATGGATTAGAAATAGCCAAACTTGGTTTGAAGATTTTTAGAGAAGAGCAAAATTGGGTTAGAAACGGCCAAAACCGGCTTAACAGTGATGAGAGAAGTGCAAAACCGTGTTAGAAATGGCCAAAAATGGCTTAAAACTGGAAAAGAACTTTGTTAGACAAGGCTAGAAATAGCTAAAAATGACTTCAAATGAGTTAGAAGTGAGTAAAAATAGGTTAGCAATGGTCAAAAATAGCTCAAAATGGGTGAGAAATGGGCAAAAGCAGTTTAGAAAAGGAAAAAAAAGGCTGAAAATTGGTTAAAAGTGACAAAATCTTTAGAAAAGGAAAACTATGGCTTGAAACGGGTTGCAATTGGGAAAAAATGGTTTAGAAAGAGGAAAAAATGGCTTTATGAGGGATAGAGAGGTGCAAAACTGGGTTAGAGATGGACACAATGGTTAAAAAGGGTTAGGGAGGTGCAAAACTGGGTTAGAAATGGACACAATGGTTTAAAAGGGTTAGAGAGGTGCAAAACGGGTAGAAATGGCAAAAATGCTTGAAGGGAGTTAAAAATAGCTCAAAGTGGGTTAGAAATGGCCAAAGATCGGTTAAGAAGGGTTAGAGAAGCCCAAAAATGGGTTAGAGAAGGTTAAAAACTGGGCCCAGATTTATTAGAGATGTGCAAACCGGGTTAGAAAAGGAAAACTATGGCTTTGAAACGGGTTGCAATTGGAAAAAAATGGTTAGAAATAGCCAAAACTTGGTTGAAGATTTTAGAGAAGAGCAAAATTGGGTTAGAAACGACCAAAAACGGTCTTAAACAGTGATGAGAGAAGTGCAAAACCGTGTTAGAAATGGCCAAAAATGGCTTTAAAACTGGAAAAGTACTTTGTTAGACAAGGTAGAAATAGCTAAAAATTACTTCAAATGAGTTAGAAGTGAGTAAAAATAGGTTAGCACATGGTCAAAAATAGCTCAAAAGGGTGAGAAACGGGCAAAAGCAGTTTAGAAAAGGAAAAAAAAGGCTGAAAATTGGTTATAAAGTGACAAAACGTTTAGAGAAGGGCAAAAAAAATGGCTAAAACGCGTTGAAAGTGGCAAAAAAATGGTTAGAAAGAGGAAAAAATGGCTTTATGAGGGATAG